>NW_010539878.1:8532-31951 GCF_000687285.1 Phaethon lepturus
GGTAACAAAAGCAAGAATAAGTGAGTTTGCTTAAACAGTACTCCTTATAATGTTAAATTACCAGTTAGCATAACCTGCCAACTATATCCAGTACATATACAATACTACTTTCCCTGCACACTAGGGAGTTTGATTTTAAATATAATAAATTCCAAATTGTCTAATTTATGAACATAAGATCTCTGGTATCAGTTTATACCTTAGTCCCTATTCCTGTCTCCACAGTGGCTCATAGGGCCACTTAGCAAATAGAATTAGGAATAGAGTTCTTCCCTGAGTATTACAGTTTCTCAACTGCCAGAAATCAGCAATTTGGCAGACTTCTTGAACCAAAAAGGCACCAAAAAAGGGGCGGGGGGAGGCATTTAATAGCCATGGCATAGACCTTTCCTCTTCAAGTTTTGATTCCATGTACTCGGAACTTTTGGTTCCAAACCATTTTGAGACAGTGCGTCCCAAAACTGAGCTGTTCATTATGTGAAACAAACAAACTAACCAACAAATCCATTTTCTTCTGCCTGCCTTAAGCTCAATAATTTCACTAGGTATTGCTTATCTTCTCAGTTATAAAAAAACAGCAAATATTCTTTCCTTTGTTAGCCTTTTCTATACTCTTATGGCTTCACAGATTTCTATTATGTCCTCAACTCAGCTGTCTCTTCTCTAAACTGAACTAAAAAGCTCTAATCCATTGAGTCTCCCTTGACACAGGAGCCATGTACTCTCTTTGGCCATCTTTTTCACAGGAATCCTTACTCTGAGTTTAATTCTATTTTTTTCCAGTGCCTCGAGCGGAACAGATCCTGGCAATAGCAGAGTGGATAATTTCCAGAAAGGTGAGCCTAGTGGATGTTATTTTCAGACTAGGTAAAAAGCACTGTCCATGTATTTCTTAATCCAGTCTGAATACAGAGGATGTGAGAAGTAAGAAGAGTGATTCTGCTGGCCTTCCAACCCACATCATCTATATCAGAAACAGTTTATACATTAACTCACACCTGTATCCCCCCCCAAGCTTAAAGATTACTTGTGAAAGGCAGTGTTATGAAAGCACTATCATCTGCTGCACTGCAAATTTTACCTGTAGCTCTAAAGAAAATACAAGCGTACTCTTTTCCATACTGTTATACAAGTATCACACCCTGTAACAAGTGTAGAGTTATTCCATAACAGCAAAACCATGACTTTCAGGAAATTTATGTTTCCTAAAGAAGCAAAAACTGTACTGCAGAGATCACAGTTAAATGCAAAAACATAGTTATGAGAAAAAATGCAGGGGAAAATGTTGGTACATGCTTTAAAATACACCACATATTATTAAAAAAAAACCTATAACTTTTAAACAAATTATTTCAAAAAACAGCACTAAGACAGCTCTTGATATTCAGATCATCTTACCTGTTCTTGAGAGTCACAGAAAACTTCACATCCAACTAAACCACAAGTGTTTTTAAGTTATTAAAATATCTTCTCTGAAGGTACCCGATAAGAATACTAGTCCCATGAACATTAATATTCTTCCAGCTTTCCAGGGTTTCACCCCTTCTAGCTATCTCAATTATGACTTCAGGTTACTGTTCCATTCTAGGAAAAACAACAGATGTCCTAAAGAACTGATGCAGTATATTGAAAAGCCTGAAAATACAAGAATCCTAATTAAAGTAACACAGCATAATATAAATACATTTGACAGATTACAATGTCTGAAAATATGTTTAATCTTGCCATTATAATTAGTGGGCTAAACCCAAACTCATTCTGCCAATACCGATTAAAATCGTCTATGTCCTGTTCAAGGTGGCCACAATGATCACAGACGACACGGAATTTAGTAGATGTTTAGATGGTACCACTTCACGCAATGCCCATCAACCCTAAATTGCAGTAACCACACAAAGTGGTTTATCAGAGTAGTACATTTCCCAAACTTTTGGAGTGAACCCTCCAAGGAAATGAAAATTTTAATAGTCAAAGCCCTTTGAAGCTCAGCCATGTGATAGATTTATGTTTCTGAGTCCCTTCAGCTTAGACTTTAGTCCTCTGGCTCCATTTTCGGGAAGCATTTGTAGATCTTCTTGTGGGTTTTTTGTTTAGGTTTTTATATGCTTTGAAAAAAAAAATCAGGAAGTCTCACTGACATCCAAAATGAATAAAGCAGCTTGCATTACAGTATTACTATTCCAGATAAAAACCACCCTGGGTTCCCCACTCAGTGTAATCTTAGCTTATAAAAGATAACACATGATACTAACAAAGTAAAGTCTTAGTAAGACAAAGCACCTATAGGCATAAAGTAAGTTAATGGATGAAGCTCTAACACTAATCTTCACTAGGTTATTATCCAATTTTTTATTTAGTTTATTTTTTACATTTTAGGAGCACAGAATCGGAAGGGACTTCCAAGGTCACTATGTCCAGACTGCTGCTACTCCAACAAACTCTAATACATTAATTCCTTCCTAAAATGCAAGCTCTGCCTTGAGGTGATCAGACTTTTTCCTTGACCATGGTCCAGAACGTCACTGCTGACAGAACAGTTCCCACTCCCAGACTAACTGCACCAACAGCTGATTCCTCACCATTTAGCCTTGTGCTAATATTGTACCTATTTTCCATCGTTAATGTTTATCTTCCTGATAAAAAATAAAGAGCAAATTTATTTACTGTTAAGTAGAATGGTAGAATCATAGAACCATTTAGGTTGGAAAACACCCTTAAGATCACCAAGTCCAACCATTAACCTAGCACTGCCAAGTCATAAACCATGTCCCTAAGCACCACATCTACCTGTCTTTTAAAATACCTCCAGGGATGGCAACTCAACCACTTCCCTGGGCAGCCTGCTCCAACACTTGACAACCCTTTTAGTGAAGAAATTTTTCCTAATATCCAATCTAAACCTCCCCTGGCCTCACCAGTGCCAAGTACAGGGGCACAATCACTTCCCTACTTCTGCTGGCCACACTAGTGCTGATACAGGCCAGGACGCTGTTGGCCGCCTTGGCCACCTGGGCACACTGCCGGCTCATGTTCAGCCGGCTGTCAACCAGCACCCCCAGGTCCTTTTCTGAAAAAAATTTTCTGCCGGCCAGCCCCCCAGCCACTCCTCCCCAAGCCTGGAGCGTTGCATGGGGTTGTTGTGACCCAGGTGCAGGACCCGGCACTTGGCCTTATTAAACCTCATACAATTGACCTCAGCCCATCAATCCAGTTTGTCCGAATCCCTCTGCAGAGCCCTCCTACCCTCCAGCAGATCAACACTCCCACCCAACTTGGTGTCATCTGCAGACTTACTGAGGGTGCACTCGATCCCCTCATCCACATCATTTATAAAGATACTAAAGATGAAGACCTGGCCCCAGTGTTGAGCCCTGGGGAACACCGCTTGTGACCAGCACTGGCCCCAGTGTTGAGCCCTGAGGAACACCGCTTGTGACCAGCTGCCTAATAGAGTTAACTCCATTCACCACAACTCTTTGGGCCTGGCCATCGAGATAGGTTTTTACCCAGTAAAGAGTATACCTGTCCAAGCCCCAAGCAGCCAGTTTCTCCAGTAGTATGCTGTGGGAAACAGTGTCAAAGGCTTCAGTAATGTGTAAACACACTACTACACATTACATACAGCAATGGATAGACAACATCTACAGCCTTCCCCCATCCACTAAGCGGGTCACCTTGTCATAGGAAGAGATCAAGTTGGTCAAGCAGGACCTGCCTTTTGTAAACCCATGCTGACTGAGCCTGATCACCTGGTTGTCCCATACATGCTGCGTGATGGCACTTAAGATGATCTGCTCCATAACCTTCCCCAGCACTAAGGTCAGGCTGACAGGCTTGCATTTCCCTGGATGCTCCTTTCGGCCCTTTTTGTAGATGGGCGTCACATTTGCTATTTTACCACCAATTATGACCTCTCCAGTTAGCCAGGACTGCTGATGAATGGTGGGAAGTGGCTTGGTGAGCGCTTCTGCCAGCTCCCTCAGTAGACTTTGCTGGATACCATCCAGCCCCATAGACGTGTGTGTCTAAGTGGTGTAGCAGGTTGCTAACCATTTCCTTTTGGATTATTGGATTAATACGGATGTATGATGGTGGAAGATATACGCCCCTCTGACTTGACCATACAAATTTTCCTCCTTATGAAATGGATTAAGCAAATACAATTAAATAAAAAACAAAAAAACAATCCAGTAAGTAAGGTTTTATTTTGGTAGGTTAACAAAGCCAATCTCTTCAGTCTTTCTCAACACTTAATTCATTTCTCCTGGACGACACTGAACCCTAACTCTGTATCTATTACAGTTGTTGAGTTTTCTTCCCCCTCCTAAGCAGATAACCCAAATTCTACCCTATATCCCACAAGATGTCTCACCAGTACACAGTACTCGTTACTTCACCCGTCGTATTTTAGGATGCATTTCCTTTCCCTCAAATCATGTAATTATTATGTGATCATATAACACATCCGGTTGTTTTCCTCCTTAGTCACAGCCAACTACTGAGTTCCCAGCATACAGCAAAAATTTTTCTCATCCATAATAGTATGTCTAAAAGCTATTCGAAGACAGCACAACAGAAATGTGATGAAATTTAACCAATGATATGCAGTTCATACTGTGTAATTCTGTCTGGAAAAATAACTCCTAAGTTTGTGTCATCAACCAATTTAACCGATGTACATTTGATTTTTATTCAAGATGCTGCCATAAATAATAACCGGTAAGACTGGTCTTGCGATAAAAATCCATGAAGAGCATCACTATTACAACATCCTAGTCTAATATTTGCATCTTCTCTCCCCCTTTTAGCCAGTTATTTCTCTAATGAAGTCCAAACATGGGATCTGTTACACTTTGTCTACAAAATTCAGTTACTGAAGAAAGCAAAAGGAGCAATCTTCCTTTGTTAAAACCTAGTTCCACTTATTCCATCTAACATTTACCTCCATGTCTAATTATTTCTTCTAAGATTTCCTCTTACATCTTCCATGTGAATCATATTATCCTCATAATCAAATATCAATAAGATACTTTGTATTCCACAATCCTACAGCGCTATTTCTGACTTGTTATGATTAAAGAAAACATGTAATGCAGCGCACACAATTGGAAATACAATTTTTTGCAGGGTGTGATAGTGGAAGATATACACCCCTCTGACCTGAGCATATGAATTTTGCTCCATATCAACTGACACCACTGTCCTCACTGAAAAGTGAGAGGAAAGATTAATTTATAAGTAAGAACACAAAATATTTGTCCTTGTCTTAGAATTTTTTTCTTTCCTTTCCTTCTTTTAGATGGGAGAACAAGTTCTGATATTTTCTTTGCAAGGTCCAATTCAGTTTAACGTCTTTACCTACACTTGTTGATATCCAAGTCTACAATTTCCCTATCTACCATGCACACAAAGTTAAGAGTCAGGCTGCATTCAAGTAGTTTTTAAGTGAACTGTGATGACCAAGGTTCCGCCTAACTCAAAAAAAAATTCAGACTACAATCTTGAAACAGACAATAGAGAAGATGCAGCAGAACTTAGCATCAGTGAGTGTTTTACCCTTGACACCAGTAAAACCAGGATCTTACTCAACCCATTCATGTCTACCCTAGTCTCCAACACACCTAAATGCGGGGACACAAAACTCAGTTCTATTCACAGCAGCATAAAGTCCAGTTTGACTTATAAAGGTTGAGAAGCATATGAAATGAGTTACGAGTATTACTTTTTGCACCTCAGTTTATCAGAGGTATTTTCCTGCTGGACCACAAAAAATTATATCAAAAGGAAACAGGTGGTAGGAGGGAAGAGGAAGGACAAATAAAAACATAAACAAAAAAAGCACAGCCAAAAAATTCCAACAGTACTTAAGGAAACAATGTGAAAGATACTGATCAGCAAATACTGCTTTCCTTGTTCCAGCTGGACCGTCAAGATTACATCTCCCCAAACCAAGATCCAGCATCAGCATGGATATTAAACCCCCCCAAAAATCTAGCCTACAGAAGAAGGGGAGTTAGGAGAACAGCAACATCTTGTAACTGCTCTCCAGCTGTAAAGAATGCATCCCATGGCAGCAAAGGCTACTTCTTCCTGCTCTGTGATGAAGACAGCAGTCACAGAGACAAATTAAGTGGAAGTGCGTTTTAACCATTACAGACTTTATCCTTTTAAACTGTTGTTTGTGCTTAGTATATTAACTCCTTCTTTAGAAATATAATTGTTGAAGGTATTTGTTATGTAGTGTAACTAAATGCCACTTCCAAAAGTTTTTGCAAGACTTGGGATAAATTCCTAAGAAAGGTTTGTCCAGATAGAGAACTATATGTAATAAACTACCAGAAACTGGGTTTGTTTTTATCATTTTCACAGACATAATGATCAATATTCAAACAGTTACAGGACAAAATTAAATCCTCAGTAGGGAATCCTTGATCTTCTTTGTAGACTGGGGAGATAGATATGCCTGGAGTGGCTCTTTAATAGAACTGGACTCCACAGAGATAAATGCCTGTTACCCATCTGGTGCTGTATGTATACTTTGTAATTAGCAGCCTTTCTACAAAAGAAAAAACATGTTGCTTTGCCTTACCTGTTCATATAAAATGTCATCACAACCTTTACATTTTGCACGGGAGATAAATTTGTAAAAACTGGCAGGTGAGCCCTGAGTTCCAGAAAAATCAACATGCACTCTTTCAAGTCCTCTTTTTCCTCTTTGAATTTCCAACCTGTTCACAAGGTGTCCACAAAGGTCACCTTGGACAGCAATGGAGAGTCAAAGGGAACTCCTTTCTGTTCACTATGTCCTTCCCTGACTTTACAGAAGAAAGGTAAGCAGTCTAGCAAGAGCATGTGCCCCTAGAGCACATGACGCCTCAAACCCCTGAAGTTTACATGTGGCCACATAATTAAAAAAAAGAGTATGCCAGTTCTCAGTATAACATACAGTTTGGCCATCAGCCACATGCTGAGCCTCAACAGTCTTGGGAGCCTGCTCTGGTGGAGCTATATTGTGAGTAAAAGCTCAAGGTGCCCTCAATGAAGTTGAGTCTCTCAACCGGAACTGAAGCACACGACTCAGTTACTGTTCTTTCTTGAGGTCCTACGCAGACTTCTCCTTCTCTGCTTAGGTTGGTGACTAAAGTGTTGTAGCATCTTCTACTTGTATTCCTTTGAGACTATCTGAGTATTGTGCTTTGTCATTTGAACCCTGCAGTTCTCAAACTTGGTGTCACCCTGTATCATGTAATCACCACTTTACACACATGCTCCATGCTCTCCGCTCACTTTTCTGTAACACTGAATGCCAAAAATAATCCTGAAACAGAAACTACTTCATGCCTTACATTACTAGTGAACTAAAAGCTAAGGATATTGTACCTTGATAAGAGGTTTTTTCCCCAGAAGAAAAACACCATTTTCCCCTAGTAGAACACAAAAGGAAAGGGTCAACACTCTGCTAATACGAAGGTGTGGCAGGCAGCCAGTGCACAGGCTGCAGCAATACCTAATGGGTTAGTTGCCTCATGCATAACCTCATTCTCCATCTCATGCTTGAAGTCACTACCAAGGTCTAACAACATTATTAGAGGTTTCCACTAAGCAATGAGTGGTAAATGCAGGTGATTACTTTGAATGCAAACTGGTAGTAAGTAGCAGGGAAGAAAAACACAGATTAAACAAGTACAATTTCAACAGCAAAGGTCACTCAGTATTTACCCAGAAATCACATTAAAACTATTTTTTCCTCCACCTGGCTTATGTGAAATTTAATCAAGTATCAATTCTGGTAAGAAATATGACTGCAAAACTATACACATTCAAATATTTTGTGAGGAGCAATAGCTCAACTATTGCCTAGTACCTCTCATTCTTATTTGCATTCTCTTACTATGTTTTTCAACACAGTAAAATTCTGTGAGGGAAAAAGATGCAGCTTGTGGCACCATTCCTTTTGAGAGTGATGGACAGTACTGCCCAACGGATTTCGGATAAAGGAAAGCATTGCTCTCTCAAACTAACAGACTTCTGAGATCAAGTAGTGTATGTGCTCAGTACTGTCAGCACACTTACAATTTTCCACCAGAAGCAGGGAGTAAAAAGCCAAACCAAAACTACAGCAAACACTTTATGCATAAATCAACCATGGAAACAGTCAAGAACATAGACCCGCATCCTCCCTGAAGAGTGCTTTTATTTGTTAGTCTTAAATTGAGGAGCAAAAAGCATGTGGCAATTAAAAAAAGCTTTTTCATTATGTCTGAAAAACTGTAAAAAAAAAGAAAATTTGGTATTTAGGTTTTTCCCTATTATATAAAATACATTGACTCCCTTTACTTCTCTTTTATTGTTAAGTCTGTGAAACAAAGTCTGGAACAAACTGCAGCTAACTGTATAAAAAAAGGTGTTGATCACATCAGTTAATTTTTTAGAAAATGTTTTATGCACACATGACATAGATGTGTAAAACAGAGGTTTAATTTGAAATCTGAACATTCTTCTGCAAAAAAACACTTCCTCTTACCCATCTAATTTATCTCAGCAGTGATGATTTTCTAAATTAGTTAAATAAAGAGCTCTCAGTCTTGCAGTAACCTTCACAGATAAATGACATAAGAAATACTTTTTCTTATATCTATTTCCCTATTTTTATTAAGATAAATACTCCCTATCTGGAATATCTGAAGTGCAAAGCACTATTCCTATACTTGTCTTTTCATTTTGGCCAGCTCTGTAAACAACAACATGTAAACATTGAATTTCTCAGCAGATACTTGCAAATTGTGTCTTCACAAATAAGACTGCTCTAGAAATAAAGAGCTCCAACACAGACATACACACATAAACAATTTTAAAGTTTCAACTGTCAAATATCTTTGAAAGGAAATTACCAAGAAACAAATCAAAAGTTTCTACAGTACACGGGGCACAGAATCAAAAGGAAAATTCTTAACATTTTTTTTTTGAGACTAATTATTTTAGTCAGTGTAGCAAATTGCTTAACACATTCAAATATTTTGGTTTAAAATAAACAGCATAATATATTATAACAAAACACACCTTATGCTGAATTACGTAGCAGAAAAGGCATGCAAGTTTAATCAACTATTACTTAGCATATTCCCCACTTGAAGTCAGGCAGTATTCACACTACAAGTCACGCATTCCTCAGCCCTTTAAATGAACTGAGATTACTAGATGCTCCAGGCGTATCTGTACTCCAAATTACACTGCAGTGTAATGCTTCTACTGAATTTCTCCCAGTCTTACAGTACAAGTTAGGCTACAGGAAGCAATCTGCAGCAAACTGACCATAACACTGCTGCAGGTACTAGAATTAGCATAAAAAACCAAACCAAACCAAAACAACAAACCCCACAAATGCTCCCACCACTACCTAAACAAACCGAACTGAGGTACTCACCATTCACGGCTGTGGGAAACTGAGCCATCATGGTCTTGAATACGTCTTGCTAGCTCTTAGCCATCTGCAACATAAAAACATTGTGCCATTAATAATGCAACAAGGGCAAAACGTAGCTCTGCGCTCCCGCTGAGCAGGGGGAAAGTCTGTCCCTTTTAGCTTACGCTTCCGACAGCAAACAATGCCAGGCTTCAGGCTGCTGCTGAACAAGCCGAAATACATTTGGGAGGGGGTGGGGGAATTTTTTTTTTTTCTATTTTTTTTATAGGGTATGCAGTGCAGTCCTACACCTAGTGGCACATTCTTAAAGGAAAACAGTACCAACTGTTTAGCAACTGCTGCATAATGTACACAAACAGTTGACAGCATGTCAGAACATATGGCGTGGAGAACGGTCCTCTCTCGGCAGGAGGACGGACCCGGGGTCCTGGCAGATCTTTTCCAGCTCTCCCTGGTAAATATTTATGCATATCCTAAAAGAAGTTCAACACACAGCTCCATAACTGAATGCTTCTGCTGAGAAAAGTGGAAGAACGATTATTACTCAGTCATCCCTTCCACTGCCTCACAAACTATTTACAAAGAAAATGCTCTTACATGATGTATTCCAAAAAAAATGACTTGCCTTAATAAAAATTTGTAGTCAGCCAGTTTTCCATAACCAACACAATGAAGTTTTTCCTTCTCTTGAGCTATTGCACAAAGACTCAAAAGCAGCATTTAAAGAAGTCTCAATATAATTTACGTTCATAATATCAGAGTACTAAGACTTTTGTTTTTCTAGTATGTGTCCTTTCAAGAGTACCTGTATTAATGTTACTAATTCTTTAGAATTGCAAAATATTCAGTAACACTCATCTGAGGGATAAGCATAAGAGCTGCTTTACAAACACAGAACTAAGACAACGCAGCAAGCTTTTGCTTGGGATGAGGTAATTTTAGTTAAATACTGAAATTTATACATCATTGTCCTGTGATCTACATGGAGAAACTATTGTTCAGGATGAAGCTACAAAATGAAATTTTTATTTTAATTTTAAAAAATTACATCTCCGATCCCTGTCACTGCCTCTTCAGATACCAAACCTCCCCCCACCAAAAAAATCCTTCACCTCTCAATACAACCACAGATTTTAATATCAAGTACAGAAATATCACATCCCCCACACTCCCTCCCCTGCAAGGAAACTCCTGTACATCTCGTCGCAAAAATCACACAACTGGCAAGCACTCTGGTTTCATGTGTGGACAGGAGAACATTTTTATGAATGTTTTTTGCACATTTCTGCAATAAAAATTAAAACATCTGGGATCTGTTGTTAACAATCCCCTCTCTATGTATGGTATTTTACATCATCATTATTATTTGTTTATTCCTTTGTATGCTTATATATTTTTTGCATTATTATTGACATATCCTATAAATAACAACTAAAATTATGCTACTGTAATAGGCCACAAATCTTTCATTCTCACTGGGTCATTTGTAAACCTTGTAGCCACATATGCACCCGGTCCCCCTGCAAACGAATGAAGAACAGTATTTTATCTGAAGTTACCTTGCTCTGTGTTGTGTTGCTTATGTAACTGTCCAGCGAGGAATGAATGATTATTTTTTATTTTTATTCTTTTAAATCTGACACATTACAGACCAGTGTCATTAAGACACTTGACATTCCGGGGGGGTTTTATATACATTACACATACATACATTTGTGTATATACATACACGCATATACATATGTATTTAAAAAAATAAGTAAATTGAATTATTGCAGAGTCCAAATGATCTCTCAGGGTGACATTAGGTATCAGCTGCAGAAAGATGAAAAAAGAAAGCATGGATCTATTCCAAGACATTAATTCTAAAACAAATCAGAGTATTTTTAGGTTGCTTCCAGCATCCCTTCCTAGGCCTTACCAGCAACCTACCGAGAGACACTTGAAAACTATATATAGCCTTCCCCAAAAATGCTTCCAATGTTGTTAAACATTCCTACAGCACGTTTCTCTGCAAAAGCTGTTCTGTCAAGGAGGGCTAAAAGAGAACTTGCAACCATGATACACAAGTGAGATGCTGGAAAACATCCCCAGAATCAACAGAGCAAAGCTCAGTAGAGCTCTGTATTGACAGAGATTTCCATCTGCATGTGACTTGTTCTAGGTTTACAGTCTTATTGGATAAAGGCTACACATTTGATCTTTCCTCCAACATATTTTATTCTCTTATTTTCAGATCACTTTTAGTTTTTTTTAAGTGAGTAATTACAATAGAGTCACAGAACCATAGAGTATCCCAAGTTGGAAGGGACCCACAAGAATCACAGAGTCCAACTTCAGACTCCACAAAGGACAACGTAAAAGTTAAACCATATATCTAAGAGCATCCAAACACTTCATGAACACCAACTGGCTTGGGGCCATGACCACTTCCCTGGGGAGCTTGTTCCAGTGCACGACCACCCTCTCAGTGGAGAACTTCTTTCTAACACCCAATCTTAACTTCCCCCGACACAGCTTTAAGCCATTCCCTTACATGCCATCACTGTAGAGAAGAGAACAAGTCCTTCATCACTCCCCATCATGAGGAAGCTGTAGACAGCAATAAGGTCACCCCTCAAGTCTCTTCTTCTCTAAGCTGAACAAACCTAGGATCCTCAGCTGCTTCTCATAACTGACTAGTCCTTTCATCATCTTTGTTGCCCTCCTTTGGACACATTCTTACATTGTGAAGCCCCAAACTGCACACAGTACTCGAGGTGAAGCCTCACAGTACAAGTCTAATAATTATCTGACAATACAAGTCTAATAATAAACTGATTAACTCTTAAAGCCCAAAAGCATAAAGATATATTTTAAAAATACTTTCTACAACTTACAGCTATAGAGAAAGTCAGACTTTGCCTTCTTTGGTTTTGCTGAAATGGCTCATGTAGATTGAGCTTTCTAAACTCTGAACCGTGGACCGTGTCAGCGGGAGAAGCAGCCCGGGCAATTTCATGCACACAAAACATGTAAGTGTTTTCTTCCTCATGGTGAGGTCACTTGGAGTCTCAACTATACCATATTTTGAAATCAATTTCAATGGAAAAATTTTGAGGTCAAAGCCCTCACCTTAGCTTGATGAGAGTCTTTCCTATTTATGAAAGCTCTGCACCTATGGACCACACGTGTTCCTGGTTCATTTTCATCAGCTGGGGTAACTCCAGCCCACTGTTACCGACAGCTACATATACAGGCAACTGATCTGCAAGACAAGTGATCTCTACCCTGGGCTGCATCCAAAGCAACATGGCCAGCAGGCCAAGGGAGGGGATTCTGCCCCTCTACTCCACTCTGGTGAGACCCCACCTAGAGTCCTGTGTCCAGCTCTGGAGCCCTTAGCATGGGAAAGACATGGATCTGTTGGAGCGGGTCCAGAGGAGGCCACCAAAATGATCAGAGGAATGGAGCCCCTCTCCTCTGGGGACAGGCTGAGAGAGTTGAGGCTGTTCAGCCTGGAGAAGAGAAGGCTCTGGGGAGACCATACTGCAATACTTCAAGGGGGCTTGTAAGAAAGATGGGGAGAGAATTTTTACCAGGGCCTGATAGTGACAGAACAAGGGGCAACGGTCTGAAACTAAAGAGGGTAGATTTAGATTGGACACACAGAGAAAATTACTTACAAATAGGGTGGTGAGACATTGGAACAGGTTGCTCAGAGAAGGTATGGATGCTCCACCATTGGAAGAGTTCCAGGTCAGGTTGGACGGGGCTCTGAGCAACCTGATCTAGTGAAAGGTGTGCCTGCCCATGGCATGGGGGTTGGACTAGATGACCTTTAAATGTCCCTTCCAACCCAAGCCATCCCGTGATACTGTGATAACGGAAATATCATAGCTCAGGTCAAGCAGAATTAGAAGCCACAGACAGACACTGAATACAGCACATCCAAGTTATCATCCATACCACTACCTGTACTCTCAAAAGGAGTCCAAGATCAGATGTTTCCAACACCACACTGTTTGATACTCTGTTCCAGTGCAGCATTCCCAAAAATAATGACCAGACCAGCCCAAATTATCAACACCATTTTTTTCAGCATAGTTGAAAATTCTTGAAGTTTCCCAAGCCTGGGCTGACCCAGCCTGATAAGTCTGTAGCAGGCATTGCCATGTAGATGCACCAACCTTAGGTCCAAAAGCAAGAGGGAACTGCCAAACAGGTCTGTACTAGGAGTACATTACACCAATGTGATGTGATTAAATCATGATTTAGCTCTGCCATCTCACTATTATGTCTATAGGCAGATCTTCTCATATTTTAAAATATTAGACCTGAAGGGCACCAAAAACTGTTTCATTCAGACACCAGGGTTACACGAAGCACACATGCTTCTCTGGTGGCAGATTCCAAAGGTGTAGTGAGAGGTAAAAAAAAGGAAAAATAAAAGTATCACTGCACCATATTTTCCCCTCATTCAGTTTTTTAGGGAAGGAGGAAACAGCCCAGTAAACTCAAAGTCTACACACATTTTTCAAAGGTCTGTGGAAACAATCCTTCCCAAAGAATGGAGCTTGCTCCTCAGCAAGTATTCTGTCTTCTACACTTCTACAGCACTCCCCAAAGGCTTGGATATTATGCATATATCAAGGTTAAAAGCAGCTTATTTTCACAAATTCTAAATAAAGTTGCTCTAGTCACTATCTGTAAAAGCACCTTGCACCCTTAGGACACAGGTGTGCACCATTTATTTACCAAGGGAAACCTCAGCAAAATATTCTCAGTTTAGGCCAAACTTACTTTTTTTAGAATGAATCTGAAAACTTGTAATCATTAGTTGAGGTGAAAAATGTAAATTTCCAAAGAACCTTGTTACACAATACTACAGAGAAACCCAATACCATATAAAAACGTTTATTGAAAAAAAAAAAAACCCTCAAGAAAAGACTATAACTATTTCTATTCTAGAAATGAAGACATTCTAAATGAATCTGTCTTCATTTAGAACAGATGATCTAAATGAAAAAATGGCCATCACAGCCAAAATATCTTACAGAAAATTGTTTATCCAAAATGTTCTAGGAGTCATAAGAAACAGTGGCAGCCAGAGCATGAGATCCACTTTGTTAACAAAACAGGATCAAACATCCTTGTGAAGACTGTAGACAACATTAAGCCCTGATGCCATTTAGAGTGAAAACAGGAAAACTTGGACCTTATGTTTAAATAGCAGAACGGCAAGTTCTTGTAAACAAACCATCTGACTAGTCCCAATGTTTAAAGCCCTAATTGTTTTCACAAACTGACCTGCCAAACAGCAACTTCTGCTCCCTCTCTCAGCGTTCGTTATAGTTGATACGAGTTGAGAAATGAAATGAGGATATTGCAAGAAGCAGGGGGGACCTTACAACCATACTGAAAGCATTAGAAAACATTAGAGCTGGGCAGATTGCAGGAGAAAGTGAAAAGAAAAAGCTGCTTTTCCACCATAGGCATATTGTCATTTTATGAAGAACAGCCTTACCACAATCTTCGTTAATATTTATACTTGAATCTTTTTTTTTTTTTTTTAATACTTCTCAGAAAAACCACAGCCACATAGTTTTAGTAGGAATAAAGGTCTGGTGCATCAGGCTCTGTCCCACCAGTTTTAAACGGAAGAAAGCAAATACCATAGAAGCAGCATGTGTAGACACATTTCTACTCTTTTGCTTTTCTGAACAACAGAAAGAAGATATATTGCAGATTTTTGCTATAAGAACCAATTAGCAAGGACAGACATTGCAGTACTATTGCAGTTGACCGATTTATGCTTTGCAACACCTACAGATCTGGACAACACAAAGACTACTCATTAGTATTTGCAAAGCAAACAGTGACAGTGTAATAACCCATGTAATTATTCCGTGCTTTTTTTCGATTATCCCTTTGAAAAATCAGAGAATAGTATGTATTAGTAAGGCATTATAAACCAGCACAGTCTAGAATTTCTCTTTGTTCAAGACATCCGTAGAAAAGTTTACCAATTAAAAAGAAATTTAAAAAAAACAACACAACATTTTGGAAGGGCCAAGAACTTATCTCCTTTATACAGTGGAGTTATACACAGTGACATGGCCTTTTCAAAAATGTACTGTGGCCAGTTTCACAAAGTCCACCCACTCTGATAACAAATGAATGACATCAGTAACAAAATGACGATGTCGATCCTGGGTAGCTAGTAGATCACTAGCTCTTCCTGCTCCCCTCTGTTACTATGGATAAGAGTACTGTAAGCCTTAGTTAATATTTTGACATCTAAAGAAAAAAAATGTGTTAAATATTTTACTTTTTAACCCTATGGTATGAAGTCCCTTCCTTGCCCACTGTTATAGAGCAACTTGCTTCCAAACAGTGATTAAGATGACACAAAAAAATATTTTTTTTCTGACAAATATCCTTCTGCCCACCTTGCCCGACTAATAGGCTTTCTTAATATACTGAACATGCAAAATGGATGCCACGCAAAGACAAGAGCTTTTCTGTTTAAAAAAATGAATTGTGTGGTCAGTATTGACGGGTTTACTCCCTTTCTTACACAACTGCTCAGCTGTGAAAGCACCCATTCAAAATACCAAGACCCAGTTCAACTCTCTGCTATGTCTCTGGAGTTTGAAACTTACCTTTCCTTCCTCCTAGGAGAACGCTTTCCCACTTTTTTATTGCACAGTTGTTTAAGGAAGCCCATGCACAGTGTTCGTAATAGTAATGTCAGCTCAGGACTTCAACTTCCTACATGAAATTCTTTACCATTAAGCCAGAGAGCCGCAGGTCCCGCTCTGTCCATGCCCCTCCAGCTTTGACTCTTCTTTACAAAGAAGAAGAAATTCTGAAGGAGGGAATGAGAATCCCACTTCAGGAAGCTCACTATTTAAATCCCTGGCCCTTCTCCCAGGAGACGCACACATGAACTTCCTCAGGAAAAGATGGGAACTGAACCCAGCTCTGTCACCCCAGAAGAATACATTCATTAACCTGATCTCAGACACTGACAGGCATCACCACCTCTGCTGGCTTTGCTTAAAGCGGGGGGCAGGGGGAAAGCTGAGGGTAGATTATTTATGAGATTATTTTTTTTTTAGAAAGGCTCTGAGCTTCTACCTTCAAGAAGGCGCTCCAGCTGCGTATCATAACCTTTCCAGCGAGCTGAGTGATACACACTTGCTCCTGAATGGGTGGTAACTTAAAATACACTCCTGTCTTCTTTTGCTTCCTACTTTCTAATTTACATGACTCCCCACTCCATATGCTGTTTTTTTCTAAATCCTGTTTTTAGACACATCAATTCTCACATCTAATTATTTGCAAGCATTGTACAAGAGCCCTAAGATGCTGTTTGGTGAGGTCCACACACCTTGAAATCTGCAGTTACCCACTTTCACATTGTGACTCCTAATTTGTGTCAATGTGGATTTAGGCAAAAGATAAGTCTTTGATGAGTTTTCTCTTCTTTTTGTTACTGCCTTACTTCAACCATGACAGGAAACATTCAGAGCATATTACTAAGGGCTAATCGATTTGAAATCTTGCCATCTTAGACGAAATTTCTGAGCCCCCTCCTGTCCTTCCATCAGAAGCACAAGCAAAATCTGCCTCCTTACAGAACAAAAAAAAGTAACAGAAGAATTTTTACATTATCTTCTCCTTATGATACAAGAGCTGCTACTTAACTTCTTGCTCGGTTTTCAATCCCAGGTAACAGTGCAAAACATACAGAACATCTAATGGACTGCTATAGCTAAGCATAAAACAAAAGATATAGAATACACAGGCAGTCTTCTATGCTCATCGGAGAACAATCTTTCACTATTGTAAAACTAATGAAGGTAAAACATTCAGCCAGACTTGAATTTACATTTTAAGTACCTGCTCTCAAGCTGGGCAGGTGCACAAAACCATCGTGGGCTTAACTTCTCAAAACTGAATGAGATGACAAGCAGAGAAGAGACAGGCCACAAGAGGCCTTTAAAGCAAAGAAATGTAGTTTATCTTTGATAAAACTTTGATGAAACAAAAACCAGGGAAACCTCAATGGGAAAAAAAGCAAAGACCAGCATACGGCAGTCAAAACAAGAAAAATTAACTAGGTAACATTATTTTGTATGGGCAAAAGTGGGTAAAAATGCAATCCCCAAAGCAAGATAGAAGAGCATGGGTGTAATGGAGGTCCAAGAGATCCCAGCCAGTATGGGAGCCCCGGGAGGCATGCTGGTCCCGAGCTGGACCTGGCACCCAGGCAGCGTGGCCACAGCACCTCTAACCTGCCCCAGCTGAAGCCTCCTGCTTCTGACCCCACTCTCAGCCAGGAGTCCTGTCCTCGCCGTTACCAAGAGCAGTCCTTCAAAGCATCCAGTTGAAATTTGGTCTCTTAACATTTAACACTGAGGTCTACAGCAGACAGTAATAATGTTTTGACCATCACAAATGAATTTCACGAACTTAAGGAATTAATTATCACATGGGTTAGATACATCTCAATGTGATGTAAAGTCCCTATGAGAAAAAGTTTACCTCAGTTAGAAAGACACTTGTTGTACCTTAAGAAACTCATAATACTATGACTACACTAATTGTGTAGTGGAAAAAGCAAGAGAGTTTTAGATTTAGGTTAGTAAAATTTTTGACCTTTGAAAGATTAAGACTAAAAGAATTATTTAAATCTGCTCTGATTCTTGACACATTTATTAGTGTAGCCATAATAGGTCATTTTTTTGCATTCCAATTCTAATATTTTTAGAAACAAAGAAGAGTAACTCCCATTTCCTGTTCTTCCCTTACTTCATGTGTATGCTGTTGAATCACTAACTGCAGATACCACTCATGACTGATGCCATAGCATTTCACAAGCTCCACTTGCATCAGCCTAGAAAATTTTCACTAGAAGAGCCAGCTCAGGATTGTTACCTGCTACTCCTGAAGCTGAAGCAATGACATCCCATATCAAAATGTCTCAAGTCAAACTGGCTGCTCTCAGAATTGCAGTTCTGAGAAGCTGTGACTTACCTGGATCACAGTCATAGAAGCTGTGACTTAGCTGGATGAACGATGTTTTTTCAACTATCTGTAACTGCAGAAGTGTTTAACAACAGTTCTCAGGTAATTGTCCTCTATTAGGTAATTCCAATGTGTTGTGCTGCTACTGTCATCATGTTACATCATTTGAATTTCATGTGGTAATCTGAAAATATGACTTACACGACACTGCTCATCTGTACATTAAGGTTCAATCCATTACTTTAACTCCAGGATCCAAGTTACCAACCTACCCTGGCTGCGTTCCTACACTGACAAAGCCTGAAACATTCTGAATTTGAAGAAAAATGAAATTCCATAAGCCCCACATTTACTTTATGATTTTTATGTGACCTAATCCTCACCCTTTGTGCATTTCGTGCTAATGGCACAACAGTACCAGAAAAGAAGTTACTACAGTCTCTGCATAATCTTGCAATAGGTAAATAAAACAAAGTATGCATGTATGTAAGAAAAAACAAAGACACCTCATGAAATAAAATCACCTATCTTGTTTTCTAGAGAAAGACTTATCCTTAAATAAATCTGAAATTAAAAAAAAAATGCTAATAGACAAATTAATCAATGAAAGGAGTAACATGCTAGTAACAAGCATGCTTATATTCTTAGCTTGGCTTTCTAAGGGTATGAGATACAACTAGTTGATATGTTCTTTGATGAATCCCATGATCCAACATGAACCAAACTTAACAGAAGGGTGTACTCCACACAGCAGGGTGACCTTAACTGCCTACAAGATTCATGAAAACAGGCAACCACACAGAGAAGATTACCAAATTTAGTGCCCCCATTAATGAGAAAGACTGCTGTACATTTGCATACTGATATTAGACACTAGAGAATCCACACTGCTGAAAGATGCTCTAATACACTAACCATGAGAAAAACATCAACAAAAGCTTACATCTCGTTAGATTCAGACAGCCAACACTGCAGAAAACAAGGCTTCACCAGTGGCACTGCTCACAGCTGGCTTAAAATTCCAGCTTACATTGGTCCATCACTGGAAGGAACTTCAACTTAGATGTAGAGATAAGCCTCACAGTTCTATACTGATCAGGATTCAAAAACAGATTTCCAGAGGTAATTCAGGCATCTGCAACATTTGCAACTAAGCTTTTCAAAATGCTTGGGATCACTTAAAACAACTGCTTAGCACTTCCAAAAATCTGACCAGGCACTCCAGCAAGAGTGCTTACCCCCAAAACAGTCTTTTGCATTGCCTATCACCAACCAGGGTACACAACGGAAATGCAATTTTAAAAGTTGAGGTTAAAGGGTGATAACATGTTTTTAAAGCTAATAAGAATACAGTAACTACCCTATTTCACCCCATACCTACGGTCAAGCTCTGAATCTCAAAGTACACTTTGTCTTGCGTGTTTTACTGACAAGTGATAGTGCTTGAAATAGGTCAGTCAGTCACAAAAAAGGAGAATTCTCTAATTAGCTCCACATTATCTTTGTTATCTTTATAATCAGCTATCATCACCTAAGATGAGAAAGGTAAAGGAAGGTCACTGACTTTCCCACATCATTCAGACACATGCAATGAGCCCTCCAACCTAAAAGCAACACCACAAATTCAAGAAGTCAACAACTTACTGCTCTCACAATTTTCACAAAAGGACAATGTTTATGTCAAGCTTCCTCCCAAAACTTAAAAACATAGCAGGATCCATTGTCTGATACCTTGCCAAGAGATATGGCATTACACTGAACTGAAAGCAGCTTTCAGAAGTCAAAATAAAGTAACTTGAAAACAAGAAAGTATAGCAGTTGCGTACATATACATGGAACAAATCACAGCACCACTGCTGCCAGGAAGAATGACTAAAGTCATTGCAAGACAGCTCTCTATGATTTTTGGGAGGTCTTGGTGACTGGTCAAGGATCCTGATGACTGGAAAAAGGCAAACATCACATCCCATCTTCTGGAAGGGCAAGAAGGACAGTTCAGCAATACAAAAGGCTCCTAAGTCTGACTTTAGTCCCTGGAAAGATTATGGTGCAAATTCTCCTGGTAGCCACCTACACATACTTGAAGAACAAGGTGATGGGAAACCACCAGCATGCATCTATCCAGGACGAACCATGCCTGCCACAACTCACAGCTTTCAGTGTTGAGATGACTGGCTCTATGGATGAGGGCAGAGCAGCTTGTTTTGACTTTATGAAGGAATTCAACAATGTCTCCCACAGCACCCCTAGAGCCAAACTGGTGAAATATAGTTTGAGTAGGTTGACTGTAAACTGTGGAAAACTAGCTTCACCACTGGACTCCAAGGGCTGTGATCAATAGTCCAAAATTAATCCTGTTGGAACTAATGATGTTCCCCAGGGGCTGATACCATGGCCAATACTGTTTAATGTCTTCACTGACAATCTGGGCAATGGGATGGGATGCACTCTGAGCAAGTTTGGATACCAAACTGGAGGGGGCTGCCCAGTGAGTTTGCGGAATCTCCACCCTTGGAGGTAGTCCAAATACAACCAGACACGGCTCTGAGCAACCCGATCTAAGCTGGCTGCGCTTTTAGTGAGGACTGGACCAGATGAACTCCAGAAGTCCCTTCAAAACAAAATGATTCTGTGAATACATTTTAGATAAATAAAAGCAAATGGAAGCAGCTAAAAGCTATTTTAAAAACTAAGATATTGGAGGTATTTCCTTTCAAGTCAAAATAGGCCATAAATGAACATTAAAAATAAAGATGTCCAACTTTTGAACCAGTTTTAAAAAGGCAAAGAGAACAGCTCTGGACTTCAAAAGGAAATCTCATAACATACTGTTTCACAACTTCCACACGCTGATCAAGCTAAATCTTTTGAGGTAAGAGCAGAGACTTTACAAGTAAACGGTTAATTAAAGGGTCATCTCTCAGACCAGAGACCTCTGTCTCAATTTGCAACTGGAACTAGCGATCTGGACTACGCTGCTCTGCAGGAACTAAGCATAAGGCCTTTTCCTGACAGACACTTGTTTCCAAGGGGTGTGAAGCTTTCTGATAATGCCCCAAGAAAGAACGTATATCACCTTTCACTTTTCAAATGCTGTCCCATTTTCTCCACTAGGTGCAGATAAGCAGATGAATGAAGAATTACCATCACCTACAGAACTTAACTTCAATTTTGATAGCTACTATTTTGCTATGGCGTGAAACTAATTCACCTCTCAATACTAAAAATTGCAATAGAAATATTTGTAAATAAACCTACTGTAAGAACTACTGTGGTTCCCATCACTGTAATACCTGAATCTCGATAAATAAAGCCTTCTCAACAACACAGTGCAAAATCATCCACAGGTCACTTCTGCCTTGATCTATCTCGTCCACAACAAGAATGGTGAAAAAAAAAGTAAGTACAGCATATAAAGCTCTGATAGCAGAACACCACCTATGGTAGATAACCACATATGGCAATTAGCGCAAGTGAGCCATAGGTGCAGCATCTTTGTTATTGTTAGTGCTACAGGAACCTATTCGTTGTTTTTATTACAGTAGCATCTGACAGCTCAGTCAGGGACACATCCCATACCCTACATCTTGTATAGACGGAGGACAAAAAAAAGTAAATGCAATTCCCACAGGATAGTAATTAAAAGGAAAAGCATATTCACTTGATCTCATTTAGGCATCTGAGTTAGGAGCCTAATCTGACCAAAATTTCTGTATAAAAGAGAGCACGGAGCAGCCTAAATCCATGTTGCAGGGACGCACGTGATCGAAGCCTAGAGTCTGAACTAAGGTTTCTCTAAATACCCAGTGGTATGGTGGTGGGAATCCCCCTCCCACCTTAGTCAGAATAAAAAAATACAGACAAATCAAATACGGAAGGTAGAGTGGAAACATGGGAACAAAAATGAAAAAAGTTTAGTAGAAGTCCAGCTAACTGTTTACCCAATTAATTTCTAATACACATTATTTCTAAACAACATTGTTGCACCAGTGGCCACAGAAGTTTCTTACAGCTACAGTCTTTGAATTACATACAAATTTCAGATGAACAATTTAAAATTCTTGAAAGCAAGATGTATCTTATGTACCACTGATGCTATCCACACCACGGCAAGGCCATACTGCTTCACATGCTTTGTATGTTTTCCTGTGTACATACAAGCGTGGGAGCTGCTGCCACCACAGGCAAGCGTGAACTAAAACAAGTTTAAAAACCATCATGTTCCTCAAAGAGAGAGGCATACAATAGGGCAACCTGAATGCAAGGACAAGCAGCTTGTAACTTCTTATTCCAGTGTTTTAGACGGGGAATTTCCAACTGATGTTTAAGAGAACCGCTACAAGCAGAAGCTAAAGATCACAGGTACTATCTAAAGCACAGTCTACTTTCAAGTTCTGCTACGTGACAGATGTCAAAGCGTCAACTGCTATGAAAATCAGTTTGGTGTACTCAAAATAGTATCTTAATGTTTAGGGAACCAAATCACGTATCTCAGCCTCATTTTATTTTCCATATTACTTCATGCCGCAGTCTGAAGTCAAGACCAAGGAAAGCCAGTCGGCTTATGGACAAAACAGTTTACAAACGTTAACTGCAGAAAACAGTTCATTTTCTCCAAACTGTGTATTTTCACAGTAACTACAAGAAACAAAGTCACCATCACCATAATAAACAGGGTCTCTTAACATCCGAGTTACCTCGCCTCTCCAGGCGCTCCCTTGGGTAGACACCGAGCTGCTTGGGCCCTGACACCGGTATTTCTTCCCCTTCCAGAGCAGCAGTAAAGCAAAGGCGAGCAGTACAGCAGCGCTAGCAGCAGGAGCCACCCTGGCTGCCGGCAGCTCTGCCCGGATCGCCGCCTCCCCCGCCCCGCTGACAGGCAGCGGAGCTCACCGGCCAAACTTCACAGCGCGGCAATGGAGCCGGCTCCCGGGAGCAGCAGTTCCCATAGAAACGCTGGAGCGGCCCCCGCCGGGGACG
>NW_010539879.1:0-12824 GCF_000687285.1 Phaethon lepturus
CCCTCTCCTCCCCTCCTTTCTCCTCCTCTCTCTTTTTTCTTTTCTTTCTTGCCAGGGAGTATTGCCACTTGCTTTTTTAATCTCATCCAACCTAGTAATTTCTCTTTTTTTCTAATCCCTCACATCAAATTTTAAATTCACAATCATTTACAGATCATTCATCCAGGTTTCAGACTACTGGAGTTCCTCAGGCCACTTGACATAGGACAGAGAATCATTTGAAAAGAAAACATGAGATACTGTGATTAAGCCAAAGCACATGACATTCAAGTTAGAAAGCTGGTCTTGCATAATGAGGGGATGCCTACCAAGAACACACAAAATCCAATTTGTAAGATTCCTCAAACACTTTTCCCAGGACTACAGGTTCATTTGTTCTGTCATCTTCTGTAAGACAAGGAGTATGAATATTCCCAGTATAAAAATGCTGGGTAACTTTCACAAAACAGAACACCTCAATAATGTTGACACCATATTTACCAAAGTTCAACTACTGCATTTTGACCAGCTCTTACTTAAAATAAAGTTCATGTCACCAAGGGCATTCTTTAACTAGTTTCAATTTCAAGTTCCCAGCAGTGTTCTCTCATTTTACAACTTCTTAAGTATAAACATATTAACCACTTTATGGTTGCTGGGAGTTTGACTTACAGCTTAAGATACATTTTCAACTGGAAGTTTAATAGATTTTCAGGTCTCTCAAAATATTTCTGACACTTATATACAATGGATGAGAATGGCTTTAACGATACTTGTAGGAATTTGTAACTTAGGATTCCACACAGTTCAATCACTGAAACAATAAAAGGTTTTCAAAAGTTGTAAAAAAACCCAGCAGTTTCAGTCACTGAAGAGCCTTCTCAAAATAATATTAATGGAGACTACTCTGAGAGCATTTTATTATGATGTCCCTTGTTACTTTCATTTAATGTTTCTGCTAATTAAGAAAAAAGATGTTACTCTAATCTATTTTGCCTGAGTTTAATACTATAATGAGGCTGCCAAACACTTCTATCAAGACAGTGAAAATATTTTGTAGTTCATAAAAATTCAGATGCATCTTCAAAAAGGTGAAGAATTTTAAAAATTAAATTTAAAAAAAGAATACTAAGGCACGTTTTATGTAGCGATGCAAAAAATCCAAAAACTTTCAGCTTGATTGAAACCATCCTATAAAGTACTACAATATTTAGGGGTTTGTTAGTTTCTTTATATTATTATATTTATATTGTTATATATTATATATTCATATTATTATAATAATATTAATATTTTCAAATTTTCTTTCAGTATTGCTGAAAGATATTGAGGTAGTCGTCTATTGAGGACAAAACAGTCTCCGCATTCAAGTCAAAGACAGAATCTCTTTACTAACGTTGAAATTAAATTTGTGAGATCTTGGACTCATTTATGTTAACTGGAGCTTAAAGTGAAACCTTAAAATACATAGCCAGGGAATCTCTGTGCCCCTAGCTTGTGTTTTGAATATGTAGCAACTGTTGTTCAGAGATGGATCTCACAAATGTGAGAGAGATTGCATATATTGAGAGAATAATACAGCATGTGACCTAAAGATATAACGTGATATGATTAGTTGGTGTTCACCAACATGACAATTTATTTTTAATGGAACACCTAGATTAGGAAATGCAATTTGCTTGGGTTTATGTACTTCTTGACAGAATATAGCTGTCTTACCTGAAAGATGTAATTGTTTTTGTTACTCTCTGTTTCATGCCTGATATAATTTTCAAGCAGAAGAAGAATAAGCCTAAAACGTATTAAGTTCTTTATGTTAAAAGTGCACACTTAGAGACATATTTTTCAGTTCTTAACACTATATAAATAAAACGTGTATGTACATAACAATATCAAACACCCATATGCATTAACTCATATAATTATGTCCAGCATTGCAATGCTTCACACGTATTCGTATGTACTTCTGTGTGTGGTATACAACTATATATATGCATAAGTATAGTATATGTATATATTGTATTAGTACACGGAAAAATCACCAAATTATATTCTCTTATGGAATTATTCTGACGATAGGTATTGAAATATATATTCTTACCTGTAGTCACTTCTTCACAAGCAAAAAAAGATGCAGAAGGCAAATTCTGTAATTTCATATAGCAATACCATAACGAGCTACCACTTTTTATGTATCTAATGCTGAAAATGGAATAGATAAGTGAAAGAAGATCATCAAAACAATGATGCTTTGAGAAGAAGCTGTTCTACAAAATATTGCCGAGAATCATCTGGAATTCTGTGGCATGGGAAAAAATTCCATTGCTTAAGGTTGGGGAGATTTCGAAATTGTGTGCACTGCACTGTATTTAAAAAAAAAAAAAGTGATATAAAATACCTGTTTATACATCTATTACAAATCTGAAATTGCTGTTATTAATCCTCAGCTCTGTTGCCTATAGAAACTGTACCTTACACCTATTCAAAACTGAAATATACAATTATTAACAAAAATAGTCTATTGTCATAATGCAACTCAAAACTGATTTGTGTGCAAAAAGAGAGCTGTTTTTCCTCAAAAGTACATTCTTAAATAAAAGAGAGTTGGAAATAAAAGGTAAACTGCACCTTGAAGTGAAAGAACAGGAGCAGATGTCCTTTAGCTGTGTGTTTTATTGATTTATAAACACTCAGTCAAGCTACCTCATCTCTGCAGAGTAATTTAGATATGGGAAAATATCTGTGAAATATATTGATTGCATTATTGATTGAAAAGCCAATTGCTGTTGCACTCCTGTTTTACCATTTAAGTCCTGACACATTTTGACATATGAGCCAGCTGCGACTACTGCCTCGATACTGCAATGAGATAATGTGAAAGCTGTCATAACCACTTCTGTGTCAACCGCAAGAATTTACAGTGTACTAGTGCTGTTATTTAGCTTGTTCCTTAACCACCTGAATAATTAGAGTTTGTTAAAGCTTTTGCTGTTGCACATTTGGTTTATATATGTGCTGTTTTTATGTCTCCTTTCACAGTGGATTGATACATCATGAACAAAAGACATGTAGAAACCAGGCTGTTATTATTCAAAGCTTATACACATGGGGATGATTGTTTCTGCTCAAATATTTTTCTCCTCTCCATGAGGAGTTTGGATTTTAGAACATTTCACAGGGGAATTCTCACTTGTTGCCAGATCAGTTTACACTCAGCAGCAATAAATCAAGGGAGGACAGGAAAAAATCCTCTACAGCCTATTAACAACTCTGTCATTTATTTTGAAATTTTAAACTGTGGAAAGTACATAGAAAGCCCAAACATATAGCAACTTATTTAGTATTTTTCATATTACAAAAGTACTTTTATATATATTTTTCCATCTGTGGTTGAAATTAAAATGGATAAACATACTAAAAAGTTTTTTTGAGCCCTAGTACTTAAATAGTAAATAAAAACCTTCTCATAAAATGCATCCCTGAAGAACAAAAGAAAAATTTCCTTTACCAGCTCCACATTTTGTCATGGCACTGAGCGAAATATACAGTTTAATCACCTTCATTCCTACTCTTATTAGTGAAATGATAGGGCATCTTCATAGCAGCTTTAACTCATTTCTTTGACAATATAGTCAATATAGACTTTTCTTTTTTCCTAAGGAGGCTGATTATATAGTTCCTTCATGACATCTCTTGTTCATTTTCAGCTGTTTATTTCATGATCTTTTGACCAGATCCAGACCTTCAAGTGTAATCCATGTGGGACTTCTCCTGTGCCCTGACAGAATGGCATTGATTTAGATGGATTCTGTACATGCTCTAGGTCGTACCTGGGTAGATCTCACAGCAGGAGTGGATTCTAGCTTGCATATTTTTCATTACAATACTTGTATTTCTCCCCAGGCTATCAGATGAACTATAAGCAGTCTCTAGACCTTCTATATGGAGGGACTTCTGCACTCTTCTTTTTGTATTAAATGCCTTTTTGTATCTGAAAATGAAGTATGGCCAAAGGTGCTATTCCACACTTCCTCTTCTCTAAATGAAATGTGCAGCACATACTACATTATTTCATTTAAATAATCAGATGAAAATTACTTACAGTACCAGAATTGTATTGATTAGTTAGCAGGTGGAAATGGCACATATGATGAGTCTGCAAAGCAAGTTTCTTGTGCTTTCACTTGAAATTAGTATTGGTCATTTGATTATGTGATGAGTGGCCATGTATTTCATACTGCAGAGCACGTACACAGAAAAATTCTTTTACAAAGCAATGCAAACTTAAACAATACTCAGAACCAGTGTGAATTTTTTCCTGGGTGAAATAGTAGTAATTATCAGATTGAAACAAAATAGAATTACAGTATACAGTAGAAACACTAAGATTTTTGGTCATTGCAATTTGACATTATTACTCAAAATACAATTCCAGCTTAGAATTATATTTGGCAGAAAAATTAGGAAAACTACAAAATACTTTGAGTTTCCCTTTCTTTGTTTTTCGACATTAAGTAAAACCTTTCCATATAAAGGAAGGTTTATGAATGTTCTCCTCTAAATTCACTGTTTCTGACTTATTTTACTTTAGGTATTTCAGGTTTGGCATTGTTTTGCAAAGAGATAGGTTCACATCAGCCAACAGGCGAACACCCATCCTGACACTCACTCCCCTCTAACATAGGATGGGGAGAAAATAGAAGGAAGGCCAGAAGACTCGTGGATCAAGTTAATAATTATTTAATAGGGAGAGCAAAAGCTGCACACAGAAGCAAAGGAAAAAGATTAATTTGTTCATTACATCCTATCAGCACGGAGATGTCCAGCAACTTCCTGGAAAGCAGGGCCTCAATATATGCAACAGTTGCCTGAGAAAACATTCATTTTCATTTTTTACCATAACCATGAATGTTCCCCCTTCCTTCTCCTTTCCTTGAGATTTTATTGCTGAGCATGACATCATATGGTATGCAATATCTCTTTGGTTTGGGTCAGTTGTCCCAGCTGTGTCCCCTCCTAACTTCTTGCCCACCCCTCACCTATTGACTTTGAGGTCTTGTTAAATAATAATATCATACAATTGACCTCAGCCCATTGATCCAGCCTGTCCAGATCCCTCTGCAGAGCCCTCCTACCCTCCAGCAGATCAACACTCCCACCCAACTTAGTGTCATCTGC
Source organism: Phaethon lepturus (assembly GCF_000687285.1). Taxonomy (NCBI): domain Eukaryota; kingdom Metazoa; phylum Chordata; class Aves; order Phaethontiformes; family Phaethontidae; genus Phaethon; species Phaethon lepturus. Next base: position 5,158 of record NW_010539879.1, read on the forward strand.
AAACTTAATGAGGGAGCACTCGATCCCCTCATACAGATCAACAATAAAGATATTGAACAAGACCGGCCCCAGAACCAAGCCCTGGGGAACACCACTTGTGACCAGCCGCCAGCCGGATTTAACGTCATTCACCACAACTCTCTGGGCTCAGCCGTCCAGCCAGTTCCTCACCCAGCAAAGAGTAAACCTGTCTAAGTCACAAGCCGCCAGTTTCTCCAGGAGAATGTTGTGGGAGATGCTGTCAAAGGCTTTACTAAAGTCCAGGTAGACAATATCCACAGACTTTCCCTCATCCACTAGATGGGTCACCTGGTCATAGGAGATCAGGTTGGTCAAACAGGACCTGCCTTTCATGAACCTGTGCTGGCTGGGCCTGATCCCTTGCTTGTCCTGCACATACCCTGTGAGTGCCCTGAAGATGAACCTCTCCATAATCTTCCCTGATACTGAGGTCAGGCTGACAGGCCTATAGTTCCCCAGATCCTCCTTCCATCCCTTCTTGTAGACGGGCATCACATTGGCAAACCTCCAGTCATCTGGGACTGCCCCTGTTAACCAAGACTGCTGATAAACGATGCAGAGTATCTTGGCAAGCTCCGCTGCCAGCTCCCTCAGTACTCTCGGGTGGATCCCATCAGGCCCCATAGACTTGTGGGTGTCCAGGTGGCATAACAGGTCCTTAACTCTTTCGTCCTGGAGTATGGGGAGTTTATTGTGCTCTCCATCCCTGCCTTCCAGTTCAGGGAGCTGAATACCCTGCGGATACCTGGACTGGCTATTAAAGACTGAGGCAAAGAAGGCATTAAGTACCTCAGCCTTTTCCTAATCCTTGGTGACAATGTTCCATCGGACATCCAAAAAAGGATGGAGATTCTCCTTGCCTCCCTTTTTGTTCTTAATATATTTGTAAAAATATTTTTTGTTATCCTTTACGACTATGGCCAGACTGAGGTCTAGCTGAGTTTTTGCCTTTCTAGTTTTGTCTCTGCTTGACCTAACGAGATCTTTGTACTCTTCTTGAGTTGCCTGCCCCTTCTTCCAAAGGTGGCCAGTCGTCTTACCCACCAGCTCATCTTACGGGACATGGTGACCGTCTGCTCCTGTGCCTTTAAGATTTCCTTCTTGAAGAATGTCCAGCCTTCCTGGTCCCTTTTGCCATTCAGGACAGTCTCCCAAGGGACTCTCTCAACCAGTGTCCTGAAGAGGCCGAAGTCTGCCCTGCAGAAGTCCATGGTAATGGTTTTGCTGATGTCCCTCCTTACTTCACCAGAAATTGAGAATTCTATTTATTTCATGGTCACTAAGCCCAAGACAGCTTCCGATCACCACATCTTCCACCACTCCTTCCCTGTTTGTAAACAGCAGGTAATATACTAGGATTTCCTTTCTAGTGCAATAACAAAAAGGAAAGCAAGGTACAGCATCTGTAAGATGAATTTCTGAGATCACAGTAGTTTAGTTGACAAAGGAAGCCTTGCAGGAAGTTTTACTGGAAGCAACTATGACATGATGAAGCCATGGGTCCTGTAGGACTGTTTGGAGCTAAATGGATACTGGGATCCCAAATGCTGACATCTTAGGGAAAGCGATAAGTCACTGTAAATTATATTAGCTAATATGGATCAAAAAAGACAATATTGTGAGTTATTGCAGCTTTCTGCTCAAAAGGAGTAACCTTGTGTTTCGAGCAGTATTAGTTCTTTCTTCCCGCTGTTAATGTGGGAATTTATTCATGAAAGGCACCTCAAGAAAGCAAATCAGATCTTATTGTGGACTAAGCCTTCTTTCTGTAGATTACCTTTCCACTTTCCATTTCTCCTTTTAGTGATATAAACAGTCTAGTATAGCTCTTTTCCTATGTTACACACCTAATTTAGGTGCCAGGAATTCAGACCCAAATGTCCACAACTGCTAGGTCCTTTTGTCATTGGGAATTGGATGTAGAACATTACGAATAAGAAAAGCCTCTTGACAAGCTGGATTCTTGTATGAACAAGGAGTCAATTGTACTTCAGAGGTATATTTCTAAGGCATGCTTCCTCTTGGGATGACACAGCCTACACACTATTTCTTGCTGAAGGCTGTGCCTAGAGGCACAATCAAGTCCTGAGGGACTGAATATAATCTAAATTACAACAGTGATATTGTGGCCTGATTCCCAAACCCTTTACACCAACTTTACAGCTCTCAATGGATTATATTGGAAAAAAATATGAGACTTCTAAATAAAAATATTTTATTTGGGTAACAGTGAAGATACATCACTTTTGCCACTACAGAATTATTTGCTGAGTGATAATGGATGTATGACATTTATTTAAAATATATTTTTTTAAGCTTGGAATGTTTTAAAAATGCCTATTCTTTCATGCAAGAAAAACTTCATACTACTTGCAGGTGAGCTAGGCAGGCAGACACAGGATGTGTAGGAATATACACATTCATAGCCCTGTAATAAATAATATAGGGCACTAAAATAATTAAGAATATGTATGCAGAACTAATATAGACAGATATTACCAATTTATTCAGGGATCTTAATGAATAGTACTGTAGGATGAAATACTGTTTCCTACATTTGTTTTGGGGTTTGTACATAAACTAACACAGGTATATAGGCTTGTACAAATATGGGACCATCCTGAAAGTATAATAATACATTTAATTTCTGATAAAGAATAAGTTTTTCTCATAGGCAGCCATAAAAAGCTGAGCATTCTTACTTTTCACAGCTTAAATTGCACCTGTATCTCTTGCTATGTCCTTTTTTTTTTTCAAATACAAAGCAGTTCCTTCTTTGCTTTAGCAGAACAATTTAAAGGGGGAAAGAACACAGTGATATCCTTCACCAAAGATATTCATGCTGTTTGGAAAAACCAGCAATAGCTGGAGGAGATGGAGGACCACAGACAGGAAGACAATTTATTGCAAAAGTTGCAGTCTCTCTATTTCTCCCTCTCATGTTGGAATTGGAAAACATTAATTTTTTATAAATGTCTTTCAAAAGTTATTACAATAGAATCTCAGCTATTAGGATGAAACAGTCTGTGTGTAAAAGTGATGAAGGCCCAACATCTTCAGCTGTTTAAAATCAGATTGATCAAGAATACTCAAAGCTAATACATGAAAATCAAATTTTCTATCTGGTTTGTGTGGTCTAAATCTTTTGTTGTCTCCTATAGATGAAGGACTGTCAAGTTCCTTCAGTGTTCATGTTAAATGAAGACTCATTTCTTTTCATTATTATAGGAGATGACAAACCACTAGATGTACCACTTTTTTTTGTGGGAAGAGATTATTTTATTTTGCATTCTGCAAATAAATATTTCACACAGTCACTTCATAAATATCAGTATATATGCTGCTTGTTCACTTACATTTACAACCTTCTCATTTTTATGGTATGTTTCTGGTCATATTCGATTTTGGACTGAAATAATTGGAAACATTTTAATTTACCTTCATTGAACCTTGAAGTCAGAGTCACATTTGAGCTTTGTATTCTGACTTTATTAGGAAACTGAAATTTTTAAAATTTTTGTATGTCAGATCCCTTCTTTGAGAGCATCATTAGTTGACAAAAAATAAGTAAACCAAACACAACAGAGAAGTATAAAGCTGCATTTTCTTTTGAGGGCATGTTTTCCTTCAGAAATACTGAACTCAGCTGAGCAAGAAATAGAGTACATTTTGTGAATGTTTCACTGAGTTTAAAAATGAGTTAACCTTGGTTCTCTTCATGTCCCTTTAGTCTTCCTCCATGAAGATCCTGTTTTATTCCCATAAATGGGCATGAAATGCTAAATTTGCACTTCACCATTTGTAATGAATATACTAAATATTAAGAGATCATTTGTTCACCATTCTCACATGGAGACAACATTAGAAAGTGAGGAGACCTTTACAAAAAAAAGCAAAAAAAAAGAAAACCCAAAAAATCCAAACCCCAGTGGAAGAAATTGGAGCCATATACACTACGTGGATTTTAAAAGAAAATGTTAAAAAGCAAAACACTGGAACACTTTCAAATAGATTGTAGGGTACTCTCCATCACTTAACACTGGTTAAAGAACACTGGTGTTCTTTAAAACAGAGGTGTGTATTTGGAGAAGAGTGGGTATGTGTGTGTGTGTGTATCTTGTTTTGTTGTTTGAAAACACATGCTCTAGCTCAGCAAAAGGCTTACGAGATTGAGCCAACAATCACCTATGGAAATTCCATGATCTGAATTACGTAGGAGGTTGGGCTATGTGGCCAGGAAAAGTTTATTATAACTTTATATTCTTTGATGAAGCAGTTGTTTACATGAGAAGGAGAAAACAATCCAAAAATTGTCTCTAACTTCCTACTTGGTCACACTTTAGTAAATTACAGAAATGTCGAACAACCTTCCTGAAAGCCAGAAGACATACGTTGTTTAATCCCAGCATTTTATGAATGATTACCTAGATCAGATAGCTTTAACTCACAAGGAAGGATTACCTTTATCTAAAAGTGCATGATGTGTAAGAATGCTTACACTAAGAGTCCTCTCTTGATTATATCAATGATGTAATATCTTCCAATATCCATTAAATACTGACAACACTCATAATTTCTTCTGTAAAGCACAGTGCCACTCTATTTCACACTACTGAAATGGTAAGTATATGCACTTCCAGAGAAAACTCATGTTGAAAAAAAGTGTATTCAAGCTCAAAATATAACATGTAGTAAAACAATGTGATATCTTTAAAAAACTGAATTATTATTCCAAATACAAGGCATTCCTTTCATTCATTTCCATTGCGATATTGTTTTTTTCACTTGAAGTATGTATTACCTACGGTTTAGCTGTCACCCTATATTTGCTGCTAGCCAAATTAATAATTGAGTACAGCACATTTTCAAGGCAAGGAATCTTATTCAGTAGCAGTGTTCCTTCCCCACCAATCCCCTGAGAATGGCAAAATCCTTTGAGTGACATACCCAAATATCACACTCAATGATCTGGGAGGTAATAAGAAACTTTAATGTTATGATGCTCCTCATGTAGTAGTAGAGCAAGTATCTAAATAAATTTAAAGGTTAAATAACCAGGGTCATCAGTAACTATTTAAATGCAGAAAATGTGGAGATACAATTTTAATAAACACTGTATTGCTTTTTATTTTTTCCCAGCAATTGCATTTCTCTGACAGATATGTGTGTGCTCCAGAGGTTGTAAAGGAGGCTCGAATATGCCATTGATGAAAGTATTAAGTTTAAGGTATGTATTGCTCTGTGTTTAGAATGGAAACACACTCTCATATTAAAGGATTCATAAAGATACAGAAAAAAGAAAAACATTACATATGCTCTTTTTTTCCATCCTTTGAAAAGGATTATTCTCAAACCAGAATATGTCAGTGATCAATTGAAAGCCACCAATGCAATACCAAGTTTTAATTTGTACATCATGTAATGGAATCCTAATTGCACATATACCCAATGTGGTTTTGTTATGAAAACGCAATACTTATTAAATCATTAGATGTATTAATTTGGATGTGAGTAAATTTATTGTCATTTGTAATCCAATCTTCCAAAGAAAATTCTTCTAAATGCTTTCTGTTACTTTCGCAAAGGTTGCCACCATCAAGTTCCACAATTGGTAAGTAATGAAAGACTTTTTTCATCCAATTTAATCAAATAACATTCAAAAATTGATTTACTAGGATTCACAGTTATTCTTAATGAGAAAAAAAAAATTATCTGATGAGATTTTTTTCTCTAAAAAATGTCCTATGGTGTTGATAAAAATATGTATTATTGAATATATTTGGAGCTCACTTACATTTCTATTTACAGAGTTATATACAGGTAAATATATATCCATGTGAATTTAATTACAGCATTTACATTATATAATATCATTCCCTGTATGCTTAAACTCAGCAAATGTTATCTACGTTACTGTACTGGGCATGATGTTGAATAGTAGGGAATACCTCTTTGGCCAGTCTGGGTCAGCTGTCCTGGCTGTGTCCCCTCCCAACTTCCCGTGCACCCCCAGCCTTCTTGCTTAACAGGCCAGCACGAGAAGCTGGACTGTCCTTGACTACTTAGCAATGACTCAAAATATCAACGTTATCAACATATTCACATCCCAAATCCAAAACATAACCTCACACTAGCTTCTGTGAAGAAAACCAACTCTATCCTGGCTGAAACCAGGATAGTTACAATGAAAGCGCTGGGAACAATGCTACATAAATTGCAAGGAACAGTTTTTCTGAAGTCTTTCCAACTGAATTGGAAAGAGGGCTTTACACTAGATTTGAAGGGGGGAGGGGACAAAACCAGGCTCACTAGAGATGAGCCTAGGGGTGGTGTGAGTTGAAATCTATAGCCCAGCTCAAGTGCATCTACACCAATGCACACAGCTTGGGCACCAAACAGGAGGAGCTGGAAGCCACTGTGCAGTGGGACAGCTATGATGTAGTTGCCATCACCGAAACATGGTGGGATGCTTCTCATGACTGGACTGCTGCACTGGATAGCTATAAGCTCTTCCAAAGGGATAGCCAAGGAAGGAGAGGCGGTGGGGTGGCTCTGTATGTTAGGGAGTGTTTTGATTGTATAGAAAACAATGATTGTGAAGACCAAGTCGAGTGCTTATGGGTAAGGATGAGGGGGAAGGCCAATGAGGCAGATATCCTGCTGGGAGTCTGTTATAGACCACCCAACCAGGATGAAGAGGCAGACAAAGCATTCTACAAGTGACTGGCAGAAGTCTCACAATCACGAGTCCTTGTTCTTGTAAGGGACTTCAACCTACCAGACATCTGCTGGAAGTATAACACAGCAAAGAGGAAACAGTCTAGGAGGTTCCTGGAGTGTGTGGAGGATAACTTCCTGACACAGCTGGTAAGTGAGCCCACCAGGGGAAGTGCCTTGCTAGACCTGCTGTTTACAAACAGAGAAGGACTGGTGAGAGATGTGGTGGTCAGAGACCGTCTTGGGCTTAGTGACCATGACATGGTACAATTGTGAGTGAAGTAAGGAGAGGGGTCAGCAAAACTGCTATCATGGACTTCCGGAGGGCAGACTTTGGCCTGTTCAGGTCACTGGTTGAGAGAGTCCCTTGGGAGACAGTCCTGAAGGACAAAGGGGTCCAGGAAGGCTGGACAGTCTTCAAGAAGGAAATCTTAGAGGCGCAAGAGCAGGCGGTCCCCATGTGCCGTAAAATGAGCTGGTGGGGAAGGTGACTGGCCTGGCTGAACAGGCAGATTTTGCTGGGACTTAAGGAAAAGAGGAGAGTTTATCACCTCTGGAAGAAGGGGCAGGCGACTCATGAAGAGTACAAGGATCTTGTTAGGTCAAGCAGGGACAAAATTAGAAAGGCAAAAGCCCAGCTAGAGCTCAATCTGGCCATGGTCGTAAAGGATAATAAAAAATATTTCTACAAATATATTAACAACAAAAAGAGAGGCAAGGAGAATCTCCACCCCTTACTGGATATTGGGGGAAACATTGTCTCCAAGGACGAGGACAAGGCTGAGGTAATTAATGCCTTCTTTGCCTCGGTCTTTAATAGCCAGACCAGGTATCCACAGGGTATTCAGACCCCTGAGCTGGAAGCAGGCATGGAGAGCACAGTAACCTGCCCATAATCCAGGAGGAAGCAGTTAAGGACCTGTTAAGCC
>NW_010539879.1:13266-13557 GCF_000687285.1 Phaethon lepturus
GGAAAGGCTGTGGATGTTGTCTACCTGGACTTTAGTAAAGCCTTTGACAGTGTCTCCCACAGCATTCTCCTGGAGAAACTGGCAGCTCGTGGCTTAGATAAGTTTACTCTTTGCTGGGTGAGGAACTGGCTGGACGGCCAAGTCCAGAGAGTTGTGGTGAGTGGTGTTACATCCGGCTGGTGGCCGGTTACAAGCGGTGTTCCCCAGGGCTCAGTTCTGGGGCCAGTCTTGTTCAAGGTCTTTATTGTTGATCTGTATGAGGGGGATCGAGTGCTCCCTCAGTCAGTTTGC
>NW_010539880.1:0-17714 GCF_000687285.1 Phaethon lepturus
CTGGAGGAGAAGCCGCGGTTTGCTCTTCCGGCGCCGCTTCCCGCCCCGGGGCTGCTTCTGGGAAGCTGCTGCGGGAGCTCTTGCGGGGAGGGGGGCCGCCCTTCGTCTGGAACTCCAGCTCGGGCTGGCTCCTGGGCAACTTCTGCCCCTTCTCGGTGTGTGGGTCCTCCGGCAGCCGGGCCCTGTAACCCCCTGTTGGTGTTAGCAGCACCTTCACAGCTCTCAGCCGTGGAAAAGGTCTTTTTTAAGATTCTTCACTGATTATTGGGAAGCTGTATTGTGTGGGAAAAGCACTCTCGACAAAAACAGAGCAAAAAAATTCCCGGGAAAACAGCTTGTACATGGCATATGCACCCCTGTGAGCAGTGAGGTCCCTGTGAGGGGCAGGATGTGGCGCTGGGCAGCTCTGAGGTATCTGGCTGTTATGTGGCAGGGTGTGAGGCCAGAAAGTTTTTACATTAATCATGTTAGAACAGTTCTTTGTGCAACTTTTGCAGCGTTTTCTGCTTATATACAAGGTGGAAGTAAAGTAAGAGTCTGTATAATTCAGCTAACTTTTAAGAAGTAGTTGAGGTAGATAGTTCTTGGTAGGTATCTCAGTAGATAGAGTTGGCTTTGTAAGCCCTGGTGGCTGTAATCCAGAAGTTAGGCCTCCTTGCGGGGCAAGTGCTGCCAGAATATTTGTTGCTGAAAGGGAAATCTGAGGTGCCATCAAAAAAATTCAAGTGCAAATCCAGAAAGTACATGCTGGAAGTAAGTAACCGGGCCTGGTATTCCTTATTGCTTAACCACCTTTGTTCCCAAATTTGTACACGTTCTCAGAAATACAGCTGTGAATTTCTATACGTAGATGTTAAGGGTTTCACCCTAATGGTGCCATTCTGCTGTCTCAACAGCTAGTGTTTGTCTTAATAAATACAATGCAATATAATGCAAAGGCCTGCTTAGTTCCTGGAAAGGAGCAGATGTGCTTTCCTCTTCTGTTCCTGCTGCTATGAGCTATTCATGTGCCAGGAGTGAGTACACGGAAGGTGTTCCCCCAGGGTGAGGCTTCTTCAGTTTTGGCTATTTGTTATTCACCCTGCTCCCAAGGCTACAAATTATAGTGGCAAGGGAGAGAACAAGAAATCTCCAACACAGATCTGAGTGACCCTTTTAGCACATGTGGGTTGTTCAGTTATATCCCTGCTATGCTATATAATTTCTCTCAGATAACCCTCTAAATAATTGTATTTAGTCTGGTTTTGAACCACTTGTTTTGCCTTTTTTCCCCCACTGGAGCCTACTTTACCTTGGCATTTCACTCCTGTGATGGTTTGAAAACTTTCCAGCCTAAATTTCCTTCTGGCTAGTTGATGCCCTATTCTTACACAAATGTCAACACTGGCCTTTTACTTAAATAATTTTTTCTTCCTTCCTTGGTGTTTGCTCTCCTGATGTATGTTCTGGGCAGCAGTTCTGTCTTTTTACAATGCATATTTGTCAGCTAAGATTCTTTTGGTAGTATTTTGTGTGATAGGCTCACCAGTCTTCTAGCGTGCTACTCTTCCACTTTGAATTTTCATTGATCAGAATTGGAATTGAATTCAGCATTCCAGATGAGGTCTCACTGTTGCCTTAGGTGATGTCAGGGAAAAAAAGTACAACGTTCATCCTATATGTCCTAATACTAGTCTTTTCACACCTGCACTGCAGTTATGCTGTCATTTATTAACACACTCATCATATTCCCCTCAATCAGCTTTGAACGTGAGGCCCCACTGAAAGCAGAAACTGTTGTTAATACACAATAGGTACATCTCATCTCTATTACTGTGGTCCTGCAAACAGGTTTTTGCTATATCTTTTTGTTGACCTCTGATGATTTCTGAATTTTTGTTGGAAAAATTTCATGCGAACACTGACTTCTTGTGTCAGAGTCATTAAAAATATTAAAAGGCATGAACCTCGGATATATAGAAGAATGTCTTCAATAGTAACCCTCAACTCTGTGCCCGCTGGTTTTGCATGTTATCAGTGCTGTCCTTTGTCCAGTTCTGTACCACCTTAGGACTTTCTTACTAACTCCCATCATGTGCATAATAAGTAATAATTTCTCATGTGGCACCATTTGATGTTACTGCTGTCCAGATAAATTAGTTATCCTTTGTCCAGAAGACAGGCTTTCAAGAAAATGTCAGGTTTTGCTTGATTCATCTATTTTTATGAAACACGTGCTGTTGGGCTTTACTTTTGTGTATTTAAATATTCTTATTTAAGTATTCTGATTGATGGGGTTATAATTTTTCAGATCTCTTTTTCTTCTTTGCATGAGCCTTGTGTTTATTATTTTTCAGCAGGTGGTACTATCCTTGTTTTCATATAGGTTTTAGTTATGTATAGATCCAGCAAGAAAAATTACATTCTTTCAGAACCTGGGCTGAATATGATTCAGCCTCCCTGTGGCATCTTGGTCCAGGCCTAGTGCATACTGGGTAACTTCTGCTTCCATCATTTCATTCTGTAAGTTGTTTTTTTGCTCCTGTATTAAATGTCATTAAAACCAGGGCTAAATACTCGGTTGTGTTTGGGATGTAGATTTGTTAGTTTTCACATTTTGGTTGATTTATACTATGTCCACTTCTTTTCTCCTTGTTCACTTAATTTGTGACTTAAGTCTCATCCAAATTTCTGATTCCTTTTCCTGTGCTTTTATAATGCTTTGTATACTTCTCAACCCTCTCTGAAACCTGTCCACTTGTGTTAGAAGTTCTATCCTCTTTGTTTTTCCCTTGCTTTAGGATACAGATAGGTTTTGCTCCTTTTGACTTAATGAAATTCCAAGATCTTTTATGATCTGAGTCCACCAGCTCTTTGGTTTATCTCACTGCTAATTTTCTTGATTTCTGAAAGGCTACTCTTCTAAAATGGAAAACCTTAGTTAAAGACCTTATTTGGTTTATCCTGCCATTAATTGAAACTGAATAATTCATGATAGGTAAGACTGAGAGAGTTCATTGTTACTTGGGTTTTTTGAGACTAATTTTGGTGCCTACCTCTGGTGCTGGCATTTAGATTGCTCATGTAGCAACAGAATGAAATCCACATTATTCTTCATGTCGTTGCTACATGGAAAACTCACAAATGCGGCAGTGAAAGTAGGTAAAGCTTTAAGCACTAAGATGAATTAATAGCATTGTGGATTACTGCCAGGTAAGGAGACTAAAATGGCATCTCTTCACACTGAGAAGATTATTTTTGCATCTCTAAGTCCAAAATGCTATTCTATCTTGAGGCTTGTACTCAGCAGAAGTTAATACTGTCCGCTGCCCTTCATAGAGAACTCTTCCTGTTTTAATGGTAATGGGCAATTAAAGGGATTTTTCAAGGACTGCCTTTTTCATTGGTTACATATGCAGCTACAGTTTTAAGATTGTGTGTAACAAACGAATGCCATAGGGGGTTGTGGATCAGTAGAATTCCATTCCTTTCCATGAGATGAATTCAGTGATTTCTTTATGGCTATTTGTGATGTTCAAATAATAGGCCTGGTACATGTTCTCCATCTTCCTGGGAACTGCAGCAGAGAAGTCCAGGCTAAGACTGTCCTAGACATTTATCATAGTCCTCCTGGTTGCTTGTAAGATCAGTTAATTGCAGCATTGATATCCCTCTTTCTTAGCTGATCCATAGATAATACTCCTACAGTTTTTTTAAATGGTCCCTCACACTGCCTCAACAGTGTACAGTCAGATAAGAGCTTCAGTTTGTCTCTTAAATGTTATGCAGCTCCATGCATTGCATATTACAAAAACGGATTTTGTGAACTGCAGTTTTATGTGTCTCATTCGTTTTTGGACCTGGTTTAAAGTTATATGAACATGTAGATCCAGTGTCCCAGCCCAGAACATGAATTGTGCAGCTTATCTCAAGGGTAGTAGAAGCCCAAGTTTCCACATGTGCTATCTTGCCCCACATGCTGATTTGTAAGAATTTATTTTCTTTTAGAGGATAGCCAGAATAAATGGCACCTGTTGTTTGCAGTTTTGCCCTCTCTGATGTCTTCAAACCTTTCACTTTTCATCTCAATAAATAGGCAAATACTGGTTGCCTTCTCGAAGGTGAAAGGCAGGAAACCCCAGCTAAAAATGATTGTAAATTTTACAAAAATGTCAAGAAGAAAAGCATGAACTAAGCTAATATGGCTTGTAGTATGTAGTTTGGGAGATATAGCCTTGTATGAATGATATCTGTCTCTTTCACTCACTCCTATTTACACTTGCAACTGTACTAGTTAATGCTTGACAGTCTGTTTCAATTGGGATATCTATTATTCTGGCACTTTTCTTACAGATTTGAAGCCCTCATTTACATAGAGAGAAACCCCTTTTTTTTTCCTCCCTGGATATTTATGAGTAGAAGCAGTATTTTTTTAGCTTATACTGTATCTATAATAATCTATCACACATTGGTTTCTGTTACTTCTTTCACCTGAGGCTGTTTTTCTGCTGTTTATATAGTTTTCTTTTGGATCTAGTTAGTATTTCTCAAGTAAAACATTCATTTGGGAGTAGGAGACTGTAACCAAAGCACTTATTTTAATTCCTGTCACTCTGCTCTTTTGTCTTTCTACCTGGCAATTGAAAGTCTGAACACTTTCTCTGGCAACCTTATGTTGGAAGAGACAACCTCATATTTATTATACTGCGATAAAAAGTGAGCAGTAGAACTGAAGTGAAAAGTGACAACTCTCCATCTTGGTAGTAGAATAAAACCATGTGGCTTGGAGAAAATAGCAAATAGTTTTGCAATGAGTTGTGTACATCCTTGCAGAGGAAAAACACAACTAAGAATGTCTGATGTTCATCAGAACTTTAAAAACATACCAACTTCTTATTTAAAGAATAAGTATTGTCCAGAGAAAGTTGAGACATTAGTAGCAGTATCTGTCAGCCTAGTGAAGAGCCTTCCCTGCTTTGAATACCCTCCAAGGTGTCCAGTTGTCTCGGATAAAAACTTTGTGTGCCTTGTGTCTGATAGTAACGGAACAACAGTTGTGTTTTCTCATTTACGTATTAGAAGGCAAAGTTAATAAAATATTTGCAAATAAACTTGCCCTTTTTGGTGGCTGGACAGAGTACGGCTGTCTAAGCATGTGCATTTACCAGCTTCATTCTCTCTGTGGCTAGGCTAAAATTTGGATGGGCTTTTGTGTCTTGGCATCATGTAGACTTCATTCTACATGACCCTTCATATAGAACCTGATGTGACCCTTCATATAGAACCTGATGTGACCCATGATGATTAACTCTTATATAGTCAGTGCATGCCTTTAACTGCATTAACCTGCGATTGGGATACCAGGTTTCAGTTTTGGCTGAGGACAACAGAGTATGTTTACTTACAGTATTTGGTCCTGTTTATTTTTAAATGGTGACTATTTTGCCTGGTCAGTGTGTACAAAGAGAATTGCTTTAGAAAAGAATTTTTTTCACTCTAATCTGTTACAAGATGACTCTCAGAAATCAACCATTTTAGCGTTGACCATTTCATTTTTATCTTGAAAACAGCCATTACTTCTATAACTGAAGTTTGGTTTGTTAAATTAATGTGTTACTCTTACAGATAACTTGCCCCGGAGTGCTGCTGAAAGACAAAGAGGAACTTTATCTCAGTGTCTCTGTACTTGGGCAGTACAAAAAAACTCAATGCGTCCCTGCAGCATTTCCACTCTTCTTTCAAGAAAAACTAGTGTTTGAAAAGGTAAGATAATGTCAAGAGCGAATACAAGCCAAATAAAACCTATCCCAAACTGCAAAACCCTGAGCACAAATAGTCACCCTGAGGCTGGTTTAGTGTTATAACTCCTGCTTCTCTTCAGCATAAAGAAGGTGTGTGCCTATATTATCTACATGGTGACTCAAGAATTACGCATACTGAAGATTATCATATATGATGAAACTTTTTAGGTGTTTCTTTATGCTTTTTGAACTGTCCTTTTTCAGTTTCTGTTTTCCTGGCTTGGAAGGAACTGAATGTTACTGTTTTTAAAATTATGGCAAGGTGAAGGACCAAGACTATAAGACATAGGAGAGTCAACTTAATTTAGTAGAAAGATAAAATAGCAGCTCAAGCCTTTTTGGTGACATCGTTCTCCCTTTGAGATACTTTTTTCATGGTTTGTCACCAGAATTCCCAGGTTGGTACTCTGGCCTTATAATTTATAGTTGTTTATCACATATTTTGAGTCCCTACTAGCTTCATTATTAGTGCCACAGGGATAATGAAACAGAGTATCTTACAGATATGATCTGGCCTCTTGACTACCTATGAATAATAATACTTTGCCCTTTCTGGTTCTTTTCCTATAAGCATCCCCCAGCACTTTGAAAACCAGACTGAGTAAACATCAGTGATGCTTTGGTGATGTGGGTAAGATACAAACATAATTGCAACAGCTACTGAAGAGTAAAAAAAGACCATAGTTCTTTAAAGGCAAACATACCAAAAACTATTTAAGGGAAATGCACTGAATACTGTTTTCGCTGTAATTTACAGGAACTCCAAGACACCAGGATCTATCTGCTTACAAAAGAGGTGAACAAGAAAGCTGAGAATAGTATCTGTCTTACAAATAGCTATTGAATAGGTCTAGATACTTGTGGAGCACTGGTACTTCACTGTTTTTTAGTGGTTGGTACCTTGAACAGCAAAGTGATCTACACCACTCTGCAGAGACTTTTTGTACAGAATTAGGGGGAAGTCTATTAGCTGCCAAAGTCTATTAGCTGTCCGGTGCAACATCCTCCCCTATTCCTTGCCATCTATTCACATGGGATTCAGGTTAAAAAAAAAAAACCCTGAATAGTACTCAGTACATGAATAGTCACTTCCATGAAAATGAAGCTTAAAGCATTACTAATATATTAAAGAACATATTATTCATCTATCATAATTCTAGTACATTCAGCAATTTATCTTTCTCTCATGACATTTTCTCAGACAATACTCAGCTCTACGTGTTCAACTCTTCACAATACCTCCTGATTTAAATATGAAGAGGTAACCCTGAATGGCTAGAAAGCATATGACGAGTACTGCTAGGTTTCAATAAATTTGATCATATGCCAAATGATAATTTCAGTTTCTTTTCTTTTTCCAGTGGGGATAGGACTCTTGGCAACCGTCTGAAGCAAGGAAGAATATTGATTTTTTTTTTTTTAATTATTTTTTTTTTCCCCCTTCTCTTTCCCCAGAGGTCCATCTGAGGACTTTTACCGTGCTGTTGTTATTATTTATTAATTTCTTTTCCAGGTATTTGCTGATATAGTTGATCCTGGAGACCTTGTGGAGTTACTGGAACGTAGGTTCTGCTTTTTATGTATACTATGTTGTATGCATTAATGCATGTATGGGCTCTAAAGACTTTTTGGAGGTTTAAAATATGTGATAATTTTTCTATCAGGAGGCTGTTCCCCAAAAAGCTAATGCATAACCAATGTAATGTATCATATACTAAATAAGTAGGACATTAGCACTAGTGGGTTTTCAGAATAGAAGATTCATTGTCCATGCAAGGTGGAGGTTTTTTCTCGTTTGGTTACTAGTAAGTTACCCAAAATACTGTTAACTAAGAAAATGCCTCTAGAAATGTATGTTACATGCTTTAGAACAGGAAAAGGGTTAAAAGTCATAAGTAATGAAAAATCCAGATGGTTATCTAGATAGGTAATGGATTCCTTTATCTGATCATTTATTTGATTAATTTTCAAATAATATAAGCATAAACCTTCAATTTTTGTAAAATTATTGTTTTAATTTTATAGAAAATGTCTTGCCACGTGTGGAGCATAACCAATTGTAGTGAGACAACATTGACCCTGAACTCAACTCCAGGAATATGCTCCCTTGTACTGGGAGTTATCTGGGAAAGTGGCAAAGCTTCCATCACCTTCTTTAAAAGCTATCTTCAAAGGACAAACTTGGCAACAGATAGAACTTCCCAAGTTCTAAGTCAAATTTAGAGTTGTCATTTGTACGCTGATAATGCCATTGTGTTCATCTGTGGTATTTATGCAAACAGTTCTTAATTTTCTCTTGTTGCTGTGGTGGAAATAGTGTAGCTATGTACAGTGCTATGAAGCTTAAATCGGTGAGACTTTTTTCTTCGGGTTTGACTATGAGAATTACTTTCCATTTTATTTTTTTTAACTCATGAGAAAACTTTTTTCCTTCCCAGTTGACACAGCAGTACTTGAACTAATACAGCTCGTTCCTCCAGGTATTGTATCAGTCTCTTCATAAATTATGCAGTTTAATAGGTGAATTTCCATGGGGACATTGCCCATTACAGCACAATCACTTTTTCCAACACACAAACAACATAGAAAGCTCTTCAACAAATAGTCCTCTGACTATAAAATGTTAATAGATCAAGAGGATCTCATTCTTGAAAGAGAATAATAACTGAATATTGAAATGTACAATACCGAAGCTTAGGAAAGCGCTAATATTTTAAAAATGGCAAATAAACTGAAATCATCCAGTGCACACTTATTAACTGTATCACCATTCACTTGCAAAGTGGCTGTCTGTGAAATTCAGACTGCATAATCTTGTTCTCAGAATGACACGTTTTTTCCCTTCCATTTTAATGGTGACCATTGGGAAAACTGTTATCCTCACTGTAAGTATTACAGGTCTCTTGGGATATGTGAAGATAATAAATAGCGATTTATCATACTTCTGTTATTGGTTTGTGTGATTATAAAAATCTATTTTAATGAAATTCAAGTGTGCCCATGAATAATGTAAATCTGCATTTTATTGGAAATAAAGTCACGTTTTAAAGAGGACTCGTTTAGAAACTGTGGTATTAAAAGCACTCTCTGTCACTTGTCCTTAGTACTTTCAAGGAAATGACTACTTCTCTCAGGTGACTCACCAGACTTTACTTAAAGAAATACACTGAACATGGATTTTTGTTGTGGGAGGGTAAAAGATCTTGGATAAGGAATTTAATTTCAGGGGTCAGAGGTAGGTGTGATATAGCATAACATAAGCTGACAAGATTACTGCTATAGCCATAAGCTGACAAGATTACTGCTATAGCACAATTTAAATTTTTTATAATATACATTCAAGATTTTCCCCTAAAGAATTTTTTTTTTGTTAAAGTAGCAAACCAAGATAGCGAGAAAATCTTGAGATAATGATTTTGAGGTTGCTTGCATTTGTTTCTTACTACTATGCCTACTATTACTATTCCGTAATACGGAGTGATACAGTTTTTCATAAGGGATTGGTTGCCATTATAAAAAAATACTGGTTTCTTCTGTGGCATGGAAGGGAAGGAGAGAGGAAAACTACTGAAGAATTGTCTAGAGAAAACTTCTCATATGTCTCTTAAAGAACACTGTGTTAACTGTTCTATATTTTATGTTACAGTAACAGTGAAACATACTTTCAGAGCAGATTCTGCACATTTCTGCTGCTGATTTAACTGGATGAGGTTATTTCCTAGTGTGACATGAGTTTTAGAGCCATGCTGTTAATTTTTAAAGAACAAAATTTATCTTAGTTTCAGTATGGTCTTTTGTGTAGTGTCTGTACTCTATGGCTTTGTCTATTTTCCAATTAAAGTATATATTTTCTTTTTAGCAGGAAAAATTCTAGCTACGTATGAAGAAAATACAAGAGACTTCCTGTTCCCTGATCCTAAGCTTACCTGCGGGCACCATGGTTTAGATCGCGAGATTTTAATGAAGAGATCCTGTTCTTTTACAGTGAGTGAATATCTGTGGATTGTGTTTATGATACAGTGTGTTTCACTGAAGAAACCCCTTGAACTACTTCAAATGAGAACCGATTACTTCTGACAGATTTTGCCATTTCAGGTGTTGAATGTACAAATCCACAGTTGAACTTTGGTGAAGGTATAATCTTTTTTCAGAATGCTTCAAAAAATTATTTAATGTGAAAAAGTTAGTTTCCACTTGGTTTGCAGTGTGGCACCGTGACATGTCTTCCATTCAATTTAGCCTGTGGTGCAGTTGGTAGTTGAAGGGATGCAAGAGGGAAATGTCGTATTAACTTCACGGTTCTCAAGAGGTAAACCATGTAACCCTGCCTCCTCAGTTTCTCTTTGTAGCTTCTTGTTTCAGACCATTTTTGGTACTGTTTAGGACAATGACAGTCAGTACAAATTTATAGTGCTATGCCATTTGACCTGTGAGCCTCCCTGAGGTGCAAGATCACCACTAAAATAGTAACTAACTGAAATTTAGCTTAGCGCTGCATGACTGTTTTTCAGTTCCAAAGCCTGTTTCTTAAGGTCTGTTCAGGCTGTTCACACTCATTTAGTAACTTGCCTTTTCTACAGTTTCAAAAAAGCTATGAAAAATGACAACTAATTGGCAGAATGACTGCAATGAATTAATGTTAATTTTCTGGAGAAAAGGGCTCAAGTACATAGTAAATGAAAATGAATTTATCTTACACTTCCCTTTTATGGAGTTCGACTGTTGAATCTTGGGTGTTACAGTAGGATAACTCAGGAAGGCACTTTGAAGATGCTGCTGATGATGTGGGAGATGTGTTTTGGGGTTTGTTTCATTCGTCTTATTTTTGTTAAATTTTACTAGTGGAGTGGCAGGACCTTTGGATTGGGAAGACAGGGACTCAGTTGCCCTGTCTGTTGTGATTGGATTAAAAACACATGGCAGGAGGGAAGTGCTGATTAAAGGTATAATCTTTACTCTGCAAGGGCAACCTGGAAATTGCCGAGCCACTTGCAATTCAAAGTGTTAATTTGGAGTCTAATGCTGTGTTATATTTGAATGAATTAAAGCTGTGATTTTGTGATACCAAATATGTGGTTCTGCAGCAGCTTAAACTGTCCCTGCAAAAATAGCTATCATGTTTTGGTCATAGCATCTCTTTGGTATGGCTTATCCTGTGCATGTTAGTGGTGGCTCAAGAGAGGGGGTGGGACTTTATTGCTCTCATATTGCTTATAGAATAGGTACTTTACTGGTGTTGAGAAAGATTAGATAGGGAGGTAGTAATAAATGAGGTGGTATTAGCAAAATTATTGCAGATTTCTTGTAAATGCAGTATAACGAACCTTTGTAGCAGAAGCACTAGAGAATTTTGAGGGTTTTTTGTTGGACTGACTTCTTTAATACAAAAATTATGTATTTTCTAATAAAGAGAAGGTGCCATAATTTGTGAGCTGTGAGAAGATGTGATCTGAGTCAGTTTGATGTGTAGCTGAATGATGACACTGTAGTAGCTTTAAAAAATTGGCTGATGTAAGACAGAAATATACTTCCGTGTCCTTGGGAACAGTGTAAATGAAATCCATCTCTGCTCTGGAACAAAGACTGAAGAAGCACCTATTGCTCCCTTCCATCTCCATTGCAGACAGAACAGTTTAAGAAATTATTTTGGCATACTGACCCCATTTTCAGCAATACTAAAGAAACTGTTTTTGATGGAATTGGAGGGAGGCTCCTGACAAGAACTTGCAGTTCCTCTTGTTGCTTGCCAAATGGGATAGCTGTGAGAGGATTTTTACCTCCAGTAGAAATGCAGTCTCAAATGCCTCCATCTTCTAGTGTTCCCTAGGCTTTATTGGCAAGTATCTCCTGCTAACTCTTGTCAGCAGCAAGCACTGAATGTGAATGTGAAGCAAACGGGAAAGTGTTAAACAAGGTCTTGAGAACCCTCATATTATTGCTATGCTAGTCAAGCCATGTTCTTCCCACGTGAAAAGTTATTTATAGCTGAGATGTTGAGTATTTTTGACTTGACAGCTGTGCTTCAGTGGCATTTTGATTCCCAATAAATTTGTCTTTTATTAAAATAAATATAAAAATAAAAGGTAGCAACAGCAAGGTTACAGTTGTGGAGTTCAGATAGGCAGTGACAAGCAGTGTCTGATTAACACTGCTAATCTGCCAGTTGGAAGGAATCCCAAGTTGAGAGGATCAGAACTCCTCCAGAAATCTGGCACTTGGCTGATAATGTCTCTGGCTAAATGTCTTACAAGGCTTACAAACACAATGTGCATTCAAGACGTGCCTTGAGTTATCTTTCCTGGTCCAGTGTTGCCCAGCTGAGGCTTTTGCTGGTTCTTCTGTATTTCTCTGCGACCCTTGTCTTTCAGAATTTGTTTAAGCCATGACTGGTAGTGACTTCTTACACATGTTCTTATCTCCATTCCCCACCCTCATACAGTATTTGCCATGTTACTTAAAACAGTTTCTTCTTATTTATGCTATTTTTCATTAGCATGCCAATGCAAGACCTTTTGTTATATCCATATATGCTTTTTAAAGCTACAGACTTGTACTCATGCTCCTTACAGTCAAAAGCACATATTAGACTTGTTTTCTAACTTGGGTTCTTCTAAATATGAACCACCTTTACAGTTTTTCTATGATCAAATTAATATTATGTCCATATCACTTCTGTTTAATGACTGGTACAGAAGGACTGACAAGCCTGCTCGAGCTGCAGACATGCTAAGCTGGAGGCAGAGGAATAAATCCCAAAAACTTTCTGGCTGGACTTTCTTTTACAGATATGTAAGACTATGCTATGTTAAGCATATATATAACATATATATATATATGTAATGCTGCTATTGAGCAGTCTTTATGTAATACTATATTGAATGTCCTTCGTTCATGTCCTTCAGCAATCCCTAGTTTGGGAACTGCAGAAAGCGGACCTACTCCCCTGATTGCTTTTGGTCTATAAGTTACATTTGACATATCCATGCCTATGTATGTGAGTGCCATCCTGTATTCCCTCTTCACAAACTACTTCTCTAAAGAAACCGTGGTTTTGTGTGATTTTTTTTTTAGCTATGAGCATTTAACAATTCTGTAATCATTCTCAGTCTCTGTAATAGCAGTAGGTGCTCTGTTGTTGTTTTTTATAGAAGACTTACTAATTCTGATGTGTCCTTTTTTAAATTGTTGATAGCACTTGACAATTCATTAGTAATAAAAATGAGTTGATTAAAGATGGTCAGCTTTAAAATCTCTTTTATATGCCATAACCTGACTTGATTGAGTCCTGGACTCTGTTAATTGCTATGACTGAGCTTTCTTGGCATTTTTGTTATTTCATTTCCATAATCTAACCTGGGGCCAGATCATATTCCCTTATGGGAAATCAGTTTGTGTTTAGGCAGGTGGTAAAGAATAGTATGGTTGAGCAGTAGACTTCACTCATTAAGTTCCTGCTAATTCTTAAGAATTTGGGGCAGAGTCACAAACAGACCAGCTCCTTTTCATTTCTCAGTGATTTTGTGTGTTCATCTGCACAAATGCTCATGCACACAGATGCCTCAGGGCAGCAAACTCTGTCCATGTTGAAAGAGTGGGTAGAAAGTTTTAAGAGCACTTCATTCTCTCTTTGCTTCTACAGAGCTGTATAAGATCCACATACATGATTCCCACTTGTTTATAGTGTATGTGGCCTTTAGTTATTTGATGACTTTTTTTAATGTTGCTGTTTAAGGAAATAATGCTTGTGTGTCAATCTCTGCCATTTACACCCACAGGAACTCTCAAAGGTATTATGTTTCTAGACACAGCTGAAGTAAAGGAAGATGCGTTTGGAAGAGGAACTGTTAGCCATGTAAAGATGGAAGGACCGACTGGCCATTCATACATGTGTGCTGGTTGACCAGGAGGCTCAGTTGGACCCTACTGTCTCCAAATTGGTCACATTAGGGCTGCCTCTTGCCAGCCACATGCATAGGAGGGGATTGAGAGAAAGTGGAACATGGTTATAGAACATGGGTGACAATCCACAGAAATTGGACTTCACTATAGTGGTTACAGAATAAAAGGGATTCTTAATCATACTGTTAAAAATGAATAGTTATTTGCAGCTTAATTTACTAATTTTCAAAATGTTTTTACAAAAAAAAAATCAAAATTGAGACTATTTATAAATAAGTTTCCAAAGTTAGCATTAATGAAACTTGTAGAGCATGACTGTTTTTTTTATTGAAGCTATGTAGCACGGCATGAAAAGTCTTTAAAAGTGCTTTTGACAAAGAAATGTATTGAAATAAAAGTCAGACCCTATGTTGTACGAAAGCAATATAATCATCTGTAATTGAATTGTCAGAAATGCAAATGTTAGCATCTTGACATTTACCATTGGTGTTCTGTCTTTTCTAATTATCTTTATTAAAGGCTGAAATTAACAAAGGAAATGGCTGAAAATTAGGAATAGTTTGTTACATTAGGTGACATTTACTTCTTTGATACCCTTTATCTTGAGTTGGAGCTTCTGTTCAATTATTGTCTCTCTTCTAGGGAATTGCACCAAAATTGAGATTTTCTACAAGCTCCCTTATTACAGAAAGTCTGTTAAGCTCAGGACGAAGTCACATACAGGTTAGCATAATTTAATTGTTTGCAATTTAATTTCTAGATTTAATATTGATAGCCTTGGTTCCAATTTGTGCATGTGCTGCTCACTTCAAACTTTTCTTATTCTTTTGTTCTGGTTAAAGCAGTTGTCATGGGTGCTTGACAACTTGATTAAATTTTTAATCAAGTATGAGTAAAGAGTGGGTTTGGTGCATTACAGTAAATGCTGAGAGTTCCTTGAATCTGAAACAATTATCAGTTGCTGTGTTCTATGATCAGCTGAAGTGTCAATCCCTGGTGTATTTGTAGGTGGGAAGATGCCTTCTCACAATTTCTTACTGACACTTAAAATTAAGGTGGGACAATGAAAGCTAGGAGAAGTCAGGGAAGGTACATTATCAAACCAACCGATTTAATTGTTTTCCATAACAATATCAATGACAGTAATGGAAATCAAGATTTCTGTTGAAAAGGCTGTCACCAATATTAATCTGGAGATGCTGCTTCTGCAATGAGCAAGTTAAAGGTGAAGTGGCTGGAGAGACTGGGGAAAAAAAACCCTCTCTGATGTGTTTGTTTATTTAGTAGCACTTTTCTGGTCTCTCAGGTTGGAATTTTAGTTGGGTTTGCTGGCACAAGCTTGTCACATAAAGTTACTCTTGCATCCTTCTTTTTTGTGCAGCATCATTAAAATGGAATGGTTGTCAGGAAGGCTTGCGTGCAAAGAGGGTTAGGTGACTTTGACCTGTTTGTGGCATTGCTAATTAGTTCACTGAGAAGTTTCTTCCAAATTTAGCAAAAGAAATGTAGTAAGACACGTAGATAAAGAATAAAAAAAATCAGTGGAAATTGTGATTGTCAGAAAACTGACTTCACTGAAGGTGTCTTCAATAAGGGCAGTTCAATTTAAAATGAAAAATGTCCTTAAAAGTGTTTAATATGTTATGAATGGCATATCAAATTTGCATGTGTTGCAGTGAAGGTTTAGTTTCATGCTTGATCTGAGACAGAAGAAGCACAACCTACTTCTGGTGAAATTGAAATTAGTCTTAGAGAATTAGGTCTGGTTTTTTTGGTTCAGTTCCATGCTCTGGATCGCTACCAGCTGCAGAAGTGCTAGTACAGGCATGAGAAAGACAATGGCATGAACAGTCTGTGTGATGCCAGATTCAAACTATGTTGATGCAAAACAAACACCCAGCCTCAGCCTCATTCATTGTTGAGTGTAGAGGGAAAGGCTTGAAGGCAAGCTGGACATTTTATTTCTGGGGTCCTTTAAACTGAAGTAGTGCCTGCAACATTCAGATTTAAGAGTAATGTCAACTTCCTCAAGCTTGAAAAAGAATTTCTAACAGAAAGAAAAGTCTTGCTATACTATTATTTTTGATCTTTTATAACATGTGAATTTGGGCCAAATTTGACCAAAAAGCCTAATTATCCATACTGCGGTATTCAAAGTTAAAACATGCTGCTGACTAAGTAGCCTGATAAGAGTCGTATAATCTAGAGTGCATTGACCTACAAAGCTTGTAATTGTATGCCTATTTAATGCCAGGTTTACAAAGGAATGATAATGTCTTTCAAGCAAAACTTCAGTTTTGGAAAGAGTTTCTCAGAATTTGAAATTGGTCACTGGAGAAGTTAACAATTATTTGGAGGAGGTGTCAGTTCTGATTGTTAGGTAGGCTTTGCTGGTAATAGCAGCAACAACAAAACCTACAACAGGACTACCTCCATCCTATGTTGTGGGAAGGGAGGTGGTGAGGCTGGTTATTTCTCCACTTTCCTTTATTCTGCTGTATATAAGTATTTTAAAAGCAGTAGCAATTCAGGAATAAACTTCTTAAGGCAATGTTTGATAATGGTGTGATTTTTGTAAATTTTACCTACAAAATCCATATTTTGGATGACAAGTGCTAGTTTTAGAAATAAACTGCTGCTTTGCTTCTTCTTTTGCAACATTATTCGCATGATTTGAAAGGATTTTTGGAAGATGGTCTTTAAAGTTTTGGGAGGGGGAGTGTGCTTTTTTTTATAACTGTTTAAAGAACTAGTAAGTTCACCATGACCCAAGAAAATATAAATATCATCTTAAGAGGCTTTAGGCAACTCTAAATGATTCTGTCATTCTGTCACTTCAGGATATGGTTTAGTGGGCATGGTGGTGTTGGGTTGATGGTTGGACTTGATGATCTTAAAGGTCTTTTACAACTTTAAAGATTCTGTGATTCTGTGAATATAACTTAAAATAGAAGCCTGTTTAATAGTTTAATTTATATGTTTTATTTTAAAGCATAAGGATTTTAAAAGGTTAAAAAAAGTTTAAACAGATGAAAAAATGCTTCAAATCTGTGTGTGTACAATCCAGGTAAAGTTTGTGTTAAATGAACTTGTGACAAAATTCAATTTAATTTTTTGCAGTCTCTGTACACTAACTGTGTGAGAAATCTAATTGGGTAAGTATGAGACACTTAACCTTAATATCTAACATGTAGCAATGTGTGTTTTAACCTCCTTCTAGTTTCAGAGAAAATGGTAAATACGTCGTTGTTTTTTAAATTGCTCTTTGATTATAGTTTTGTGAGGGGAACATCAGCTGACATGGCGCTTATTTCTGTTAAAATTATTAGTTCCCTGTTTGCATTATTTTCAGTGATCTTTGTTCTGCATGCTGTCAAAACAGATAATTTCTCTTTTTCACTTTAGGGTGATTTGAATTTGGTACATCACGCAACCCCAAATGGAAAATTGCAAACAAAGTTACCAAAGAAAAACATTCTTTCACCTGAGAAAAGCAGGCACAGCTTAGCAACAAAGAACTATGAGCAGCCTACAATAGCTTCTAAATCACGTTCTCCATCTCCATACACAAAAAGACGAATGTGTGAGCTATCAGAAGAAGCCAGGCAACGACTGGCACATTTAAACCTTGGTCCTTATGAATTCAGAAGAGAAACTGATAAACCTCCATTTGTAGTCAGACGGGTTTGTATTCTTTCCAAAGTGCTTCCAGCTTAAGCTCAGATCAAATATTGTTCTTTCACTAAATACTGCTCCAAAAACTCATTCAGCTCTTAGTTTAGATGAATAATTTTTCTCTTCTTAACAGTCTGTCACATAGTGATTTAAATGTGAAATTAACTAAACTAAAATTTCTTTTATCCATGTTAGTAACAGACAAAGATCAAATTCGTTCATGAATATCTTGGTTAAATTCTCTGAGGCCCCATTTCTTTTCTTCCAGCGCAGTAGACAGGATAATAGGTATATAAATTCAGCTTGGAAGTAATTGATATTAGTATTAAAAATTCCTGAATAAGGCTGTAAAGAAAGAGT
>NW_010539880.1:17745-28163 GCF_000687285.1 Phaethon lepturus
TCCTCTCTTTCAACTTTTTTAATGTTGGCATCCTATGATCTTTGAAACACTTCCTTTGCTCAGAGCTACATCTCTAACACTTTGACTTAGAGTTCATAACCAACCTGACTTTAGCACCTGCATAAGGACTTTTTGCTAACTGTCCATGAAAAATTGTTTGAAATTAGGAATGTATTTAAAGAAACTGTGTTTAAGTGCTTTAATATGAAGGGGCTGGATTTCCCAGCCTCTTGGAGGATCAAGAGGATCATCTTTTTTTTCCCCCCTCTTTATTTTTCTTACGAGTGCAACAATCCTTTATTTTTAGAATACCACTTTGAATGTGTAGGAGCAGAGATGGGATTGTTCTGATTCTGTGCTATGACATTTTGATTTGGCTACAATTCTGGACACTTGTCACGGCCATTGAGATAATCTAATGTTTAATGAACTTGCTTCTCACTTTCTTTTTTTCTTCTCTAGTTTATGTACAAATGAATTAATAATATCTTGTCAAATTTTAGAATTCTTTGCCAAGTTTTATTCTACGTATAGTTACCTTTTAGTAATTCAGATTAGCCTTAATAAGCCATTAATCATTCATCAACCTACTGTTTATCTCAGATATTTTTCTTTTAACTCCTTTTAATCAATTCTTCTGGTTTTTGATCTATAGGTGAAGTTCACAGTTTAATTATAGCATCTTTAAACACTGATTATTGATTTTGATTGCATGATTATGTTTGTACAAAAAAGGAAAAAGCTTGTCTCTAATGTACCATATCCTGACTGTCATGGTCTTTCTAGATTGAGAACCCTCCTTTTAGGGCGCCTTTACTACTGAGGACTCTTTTGGCCTGGAGATCTTGTGTTACATGAAGATTAAAATTAGATTGTGTTAAATGTAACTTTTTTAATTAGGAAGACATTCAGATCTCTCTTGGTGAGATCTGAACTGCTTGGAATAAATATGAGATACCAAGAATTGTTTAAAAAGACTGCAGTCATTGTAGGTGAAGGGGAAGCTATCTGCATTTTTTTTTTTCTTTGAACAACATGATAATCAGAGTTTTCTAGACCTTTCTAGTACTGTTTTTGTTTATGCACAGCAATGCTAATAATACACATGAGCAAAGTGTTGTGAAAATAGTTTTAAACAGTATTTAAATAAGAATAAAGTATTTCAAAACAGACTAGATGTGAGCTTATGAATGAAAACAGAAAAAAATATAAATTGATACATCTGATACTGAGCATCTTAATGGTATTTTTGCTTCAGGTTGAACAACCAAGTCCTGGTATTAAACTTCATACTTGGTGTCCCACACGAGAAAGCACCGTGGAAGCCTGGACCAAGGTAGACCACGGTCAGTATTTTCTACTATATATCACATTAATGCTTATGTTTTCTGCAGTAGTTTAGTGAGGTTATTTTGGTTTGGGGTTTTTGTTTTGTTTTTTTAATTTATTTTTAAAAAGTCAGTCTATAATGGAGAAAAAGCTTGTTCATTCTTCCTAGGGATAGGAAGTATACCAAATGAGCTACTGCTGCAAAAGGTGGTTTTGAATAGTTCTTTACCTCATGTAACTTGGAACATAGTTCTATATGATACAAAAGAAGGAGTAGAAAATACGAAAGCCCAAACGAGTGTTCTGTTTCATTCCACCTGTTTTGATGAGTTGGATAGTGGAGCAAATCTGCACCACAGTCTGTGGGTGTGTTGATCAGGCTTGGAGTATTGACTATTTTGAAGTTCAAGGGCTCTGTTTCTTCACAAATTAATAACATTCATTTCGGCACTATTTGTGAGTAGTGGATCAGTGACATACCATCCAGGATGTGCTCGAGTATCTGCTTCAGCATTCATTGGTATCAGTAAGTGAGGGTTTAATAAAAAGTGTGGGACCAGAATTCTAAGGAAGTACCCTAAAACTTGATTTTATTGCATATGTCTGGCAATATGAGAATTTTAACGAGTCTCGTCAGTATTTGTTTGTTTTGTGTGCTCTGCCTCATTTTTATTGTGCCTCCTCACTAATTATAAATTGTTATATAGCAAATCATTGTGAACTTGTTATTTTACATTTGTTCTTTGTAGTAGCACTGGGTGCAGGATTTTAAAGGTTTCACATTCCCTTTAGGGTCATACTTACCAAATTATAGTAGGTGGAGACTGTAACAGACCTATTGTCATCTGATACCATTGCATACTTATGAAATGAGTTGATGGCCTCCGGCCAGTGGTTAGGAGACTGAAATCCACTTCGGTATTAACATCCGGAGGATTCACTGGTCACTTGCCTGTGTCTTGAGGCTTAACTGTAACTTCTGAAAAAAACAGATTCCTAGGATTAGAAATCTCAATACTGACAGTAGAGTTTAGTCCTTTGCTTTTGTGCAGGTAGCTAAAAGAGGGGAGTCTTTTAGCAGGTAGCTAAAAGTACCTCTTTGCACTTGGGTCACAGTATGAGGGTTGTTCAGTACAGACTGATATATCTGATCAAGAAGCCACACATAATTTAATGTCAGTTCCTCAGGGGTGAGGTGCTTATTGACATTGGTGAAACATCCTAACCCGGTATGGACCTAATAGTTTCCCAGGTATGTTTCCATAGGCTTTGTAGTCATGTTTGTGGGTCAGTGTGAGGGAAGGAATGAAGAGGTGATAGGAGCAGAGGGAGGTGGTCACTGGGAAGCTTGTTCAGAAAATACGAGTAAGGTAGTGTAATGTACATAAGAATTTTTGGGAATGGTAGAGCTTGATTTTATATTGATTTAGGCAATTAATAGCTTAAAAAATGTGCTGCTTCTGTCTATGCAGAAGA
This sequence comes from Phaethon lepturus, assembly GCF_000687285.1. NCBI lineage: Eukaryota > Metazoa > Chordata > Aves > Phaethontiformes > Phaethontidae > Phaethon > Phaethon lepturus. The sequence goes on from NW_010539880.1 coordinate 20,551, forward strand.
CAACGCTTACACTGATTCATTATTATAAACATTGTATTCCATTAAATGTGAAGTTATTGTGTTCAGCTAAAGAAAATGCTTTCCTTAAATATTCTGAAGAGACTGTTTATAATTTCACAATGTATAATAGTAAATTGCTTTAGTACTGTTTGGGAGGAGAGAGAAGCTATTTTGTAAAAGATTTCAGAAAATTTAGGACATTCGGATTTTCTTTTGAATTTCTTCTGGGATGCACCTTTTTTCTTTCTCCAGACCCTTCTCTTCTCGGCAGCTACAGACCCAAGAAAGCCAAAGTGAGTACTTTGAAATGTTATTGTTTACAGATTGGTTTTTGGGAAGCTCTGAGTGAGAAGGATTTTCAAAAATAAAGTATTTTTGAAACTTTATAGTATCAAAAGGAAGAAAAGGGACATTTTAAATATTATCTAACCCAGTTTAGGCCTGCTGACAGATTATTTACAAATAGAAATGTGGAACTTAACATTCTATAAGATATTCATGCCTGTAGGTACAGAACTTGCTTTTCCTTGGCATTAAGTCTTGTGACAAGGCTACGGAAGAGCCTTTAAAGGCAGTTTGCATTTGCCTTCCTGGTCATTCTGAGAGCACACTTCATTCCGGAATTTTATGCAAAGGTAGCACTGGTACAACTGGCAAGCCACTGTCCTGTCATTTCACATACTTGCTTTTTCAGATTTTAGCTACTTCGGTTATTAAATGGATCTGAAGATTGTCAGGGTTCTTTTGGTTTTTTGGTGTGTTTTATTCTTTCCAACCTCATTTAGTTGTTTTGGCCTGTGTTCCTGAAGTACTGCAGAAATTGTGGATTTAGGCATTTAATTATGTATGCCCTCTTAGATTTCTTAATGGCTGGGAAAACTGATGATAACAGGGAGGAGGTGAGAAAGGGAATTAAAAGGATAAAGCTTGCTATATGTTAAGTGCACTTTTGTCAGATTCTAAACTTCTATTACCAAGGATTGCAGTTTTGTGTACCATGTGAGTCCAATATATTGTGCTACTTCTGGATTGTTGCATGGCTGTAAATGAGAAACTGTAAAGAAAATAGAGAATTTCTAATAAATAATGCTAAATATGTCATTGTTTTCTTGTGTTTTTTTTTAATAATGGCTCTTTTAATGTTGTGTTTTCCCCCTTATGCCTCTGCCCCTGCAGTGGGGAAGTAGATTTTAGGAGCAGTCATTGTTTGGAGAATGCGGATAGCTGAGCTACAGGTTAATTAATTCATCATGTTCTTGATGCCACTAATCACTTGTGATTTTCAGAAAATCAGGGCTGAAGAGAATATATCTTTTTTTTTTTGCCAGAAATATAATAAAGCTTTGTTTAAGGGGAGCTGTTTCCCAAAGCTGAGGGGGGAAAAAAAAACCTGCAGCCAGGAAAGAGCTAATGAATAATGTGATTAGTGTTGGTCTGGTTTTGTTGTGGGGTGTTTGTTGTTTTTCTTCCTCAGCTCTGGGAAAAGTAAAAGTCCCCATTCCAGGTAAAAGGGGGTAACCCATGGAGCCATTTCAGTGGTATGTTGCAGGTTAAGAGGAACTATGAAAGGAGAAACTAGTATAGTGAAGAAAGAGTAGAAAATGAGTAGATGGGCCTGAGTTTTGCCTTGAGAAACACCAAATAATGAGGAAAAAGAAGTCTAAGAACAAGGGTTCCCACACTGAAGAGAGGTCTGAGGTTTGTGTTGTTTAGACTTTCAGATTCTGAATCTGAGATTCCTGGGACGGGTAAGCTTTTAAATTGTGCAGTCAGAAAAGGTGATAAAAGTCTAGTTACACTAGAATGCCATAAAACGGTGTGTTAGATACCACCAGAGTCCTCTGACACCGGTTGATTTAATTTAAACCAGGGCTCCTTCTATGAAATGAGGGTCCTTGTTCTTTCCCCAGCAGGCAGATACTCCTGCGTGTATGTTCAAACTTTAACCTTTTGATTTGAAAATAAAAACATAAAAACTGTACATCTTGATATTAATAAAAAATTTTAGCAAGGTTTGGTGTTTTTTTTAACAGGCAAAATCTACTCATGGAAAAGACTTTGACAATTCTGATGTTTGCCATGAGGATGTGATCTCAGATCCACCCAACAGACAGTCCCATTCTGTCTCATTAGAGCATTTGGCACCTCCAGCATTTCAGAAGCATTCTCTAAGTTCTGTGCTAAATCGATCTTCTCTAAGGGAAAGGTAATGACTTGGTTTTGTTAGTGACATTCTGGATTTATTAACGTGAGCAGGTGACAACAGTACTTGCATGACTGTAGTTTGCATGTGTGGAGGTGTACAGGCTGAAGAAACCAACAGATCTTTCCCAAACTGTGTTGCCCTTTGACTTTTCCTCAGGCACTGTGTTTGCCATCACCTCTCTGTTTAGTGAATACAATCCTAATAATATGTCAATGAAAAGGATTGTTGACATCTCTGTCGCTAACCTTCTCTGAAACAACGAAGCCCCAGATTTCAGGCTGCCAATGTCTGTCTAAAACAGAGAATACTTAAATATTCACTCTTTCAGAGGCGATTAGAATCTCAGGAGTGTAAATATAGATACATGTCAAGTAGACATTACAGGAGGTACTTGGAAACCTTTTTTCCTTCTGACTGTTGTTCAGCCTAGTGTTTGTAAGCACATACTTGTGGCTATTCTGTAGTCAGATGTGTGATGAGTGTGCGTAACATTCTTGGGCTAGCTTTAATGTAGTCAGTGCATTATTTTCCAATCTTACTGCTTTATTGACATCCTAAGATGTTGTTTTGTTTGAGTTGAAGTGTGGGCCTCTGCAGCAGCTGTGTGTATATTAATTGACATATTTAAATTTGTTTTCTTAGTAGTCTCCACTGACCCTGATGGAGTTGGGGTGGAGACATTTTCTAATATCCCTTAGTTCAGTGGTTTCAATCCCTGAGTTAATATTTTGGGTAAGCCTCGCAGCTTCAGTGTCTCAGGAAGGTGGGATGGAAGAAATGTTAAAAAGCAACCGATTTTTTTCATGCTTAGGTCATGTAGTCCTTCAAGGAAAGTATTCCCCACCTCCTGCTGAGTAGGACGTGCACAATGCTTTTAGTGTACATTCAGTTTAGTAAGTTACTAGATGGTTTTCTGGGAGCAGAAAAACTATGTACGAAGCTGGGCCTCAATAAGCAAATACATAAAATAATTGGGAGAAGCTGAGGATCAAACTGATCTCCTATCCTAAATGCTGAAGTGTTTACTGAGGCCCTGCTTGGAGATGTACTTTGTGGCTAGTTCAGACTCGTTCCAGGCTGTTTTCATCCTTAATACCACTGGTACCTCATTTAGTCTGTGCTCACACGGTGCATTTTATAGCCTACACACAGCCTAATGCTTTTTTCAAAACAGAAAAATTGTCTCAATTTTTTTCTTTAAAAAGAAAAATGACAGATAGCAGGTGGGGATTGAATTTTTTAATACTTATAAAGATCAAGTTGGTGTTTTAACATCTTCCTCTGCTTGAAAACTTGCTTGTTTGTTGTTCTGTGTAATAGTACTTCTTTATTTTGCTTTTTTTTAAAATGTTTTTAGAACTGTTATACACAGATTAGGATGCATCTGGAGTTTGGAGGAGGTTTCTTTGTAATCTTGTCTACCTCCCCATTCGCTCCTGATATGCATTAGTTACCTATGTCCGAGGAAGAGATATTGTAATGGTGACTTTTTGTATCCTCCTTCTTTCAACTGGACTCCTTTGGGGGGGAGGGTAAATTTTAAAATGGATTATATTTAAAGCTGACAGGGTCCCTTATATTAATGTCTCGTGTGTTGTGACCTGCTGTTACATGCAGAGTAATTTAATCATCTGCCAGTTAATCTTGAAATTATCTGAATATTCTTGCTTTTTCTCTTTATGAGCCCCTCTCCAAAAGAGATTTGTGATCTTGTGAAAGTATGTTTTTTTTCTTCTTCTTAGAAAAAAATGTTCTCAGCTCTTGAGAGATGTAACATCTCTTTATGTTAAAGATGTGAGCATTTACTTTTTTTATAAAAAAAAAAAAAGAAAATGAGAAGGTAAATGGCGTAGTGTAAAGAATTTGATCTCTATTTCATGCTGCTGAGATAACAATGGCTTTAGCTGACCATATACTGAGAGCTGTAGTTGGAATGACAAACATGGATCAGAGGTCAATGTTTGGAAATGCATGCAAACGCTGCTGTTCGGATCATAGAAATACAGAGAAAATCAGTACTACTGAAAGTATACCAGTGTTAGTGTATTTGCAAGAATACATTATTTGGTGTTTATTTCCTCAATTTTATCTTGAATTACAAAGACAAAGAGCTTAGTGTATCCAGGCTATTTTTTTTAATGCTAGTCAACCCACAGTCAATATGAAACTTGACTTCCCACCTCGACCTTTAGTTCCCTTTTTTCCTTTTTTTTTTTTTTATTTTATTTTTTTAAGTAGTGAGAAGTGAACGTCTGTCTTCTTGGGAGTACTTCCCAGAGCACTGCTGAACAGTTGTTAAGCCACTGCAATACTTTTCAATGATACAGAAATCGGGGTCATGCATATCTCTGAGCCCTGTAGCAGTTTCCAGTCCCTTTCTGTAAGCCTGCTAGAGAAGACCACAAATCAGTCCTCTCCCCTTTTACACTGGGTTTGAGCCAGAAGCAGAACTGTAAATAGATTTACTGCTGAACAAGTTAGCAAAGCTAGCAAAGTTTTGAATATTTATTTTTCGTACTTTGTTTTTACATTTTTTCATTATTTAGGTCACCTAAGGAAAGCATTTGCTGGTGTTGCAGACTGACACTCAGCAGAGCGAGTGGCTGTACATCTCTATTTCTCATTTTGATTCTAGGTCCTGTGCAGAGCAATCATACATGCACACTCTTTAGTTCCTGCCCATTTTATGTGGCCAGCTTCAGTCAATGCAGTTGACTTGCCCCCACAGATTGTTGGTTGTGCATAGATAAGTATCCTGTATGCTTTGTGAAAGAGCATTAGCACTATGTTCTCTCAATGCTGCTGCACAAAAGCAAAATTCAAGTCCAGTCCTTGTTTTCATAGTTCATGTACATCCTCATGCACTCCTAGAAAATAGTGTTTTTCTTGAGACTTACAAGGTAAGCCTTCCTTGCAGCGCTGAAACCTGCAAAGTACCTTTCCTAAAGAAAAGGAGAAACAGTGAGGTGGATTTTATAAGGTAATGACAGAAGTCCTCTGAATGGAGCTATCTGCTGGCACAAGAGAAGTTCTTTTCTCAAGAGATTGCAGCAATCATAGAAGTATTTGACCATGTTATGTTGAGAGGCAAAGCTACTTCTCATGCATTTGGGATCAAAGGATTCTTTTTCCTACTCTGGAAATGGCAGGCTTTTGTTTTTGTTTTTTATCATTGATCTGAAGAATAATAATTTCCAGAGTGAAGCCCAGCTTGATGTCTTTTTTTATGTTCTCCTGGTTATACTGCTAATATGTGATCTTACCTACTATAAAATTTAACAAAAATCTAAGTTCTGTTTGAAGTAAGACAGAGGTTAACTGTGTGGATCAGATGCCCTTCTGTAATATTCCTCTACTGTTTTAGTATCATCTCATTATGTTATCTTTTTTCAAATACTAGGGAAATACCAGCATGAAGTTAGCTCTTACTAGTGATAGATATAATAACAGATAGTAATAGTTAGATACTAATGAAAGACTACATCCTATGTGAAGTCCTTGAAAATTCCAGTTATCAGAAGCTTTGGCTTCAGTGATCTCGAAATGTCACCCCATAATCTTGGGTATTAGTTTTGTTGCATAGCAAAATCCAGACCACAGGTAGTTCACCTAATATTTTAGAGAGTGGCGTCCACCCCTAAGACAGGGTTTACTTCTGTGACGGTGTGTTTAAACTCTGAGAACATTCTACTACAAAGTGGAACACTGAAAAATTTAGCTGACTTTTTAGGAAAAAAGCTTGCTCCAGGGAGAGGCTGCAACTAGGTTTCCTGCCTGTTTCTAGCTATTTATAAGTCATTATTTCTGTGTTTTTGGAATTTAGTTTGGTAGTAAGGTTGTTCCTGAATCTTTTGGGTTTACCAGTCTCGCCCCTTGGGGAAGTTTCTGTATATTGCATTCTTTAAGTTAACCTCTGGAAATCAACACTTGAAGATCAGTTATTTCATACTATATTCTGCAAAATTGAACAGTACCTAAGCCTTGTTTCATATTTTTGACCAACATCTGTCATCTTCATTGGTTGGTTTTGCTGCAGCAGTAGGCAAATTTGAAATCGATTGCTGTCAAAGCTGTTTTGTGTGTAAATGAATAAATCCAGAGATGATAGAAGGTAATGGAAAAACTTCCGAAGAGGATAAGCAGGTGCAGCCCATTTATGACATGCTAATGATTTAGTACCAGAATGACTTGAACTTTTTTGGTGTAACTGCTCAGCCTGAGTATTGGGCTTTCCTTGAAATCTCAGAAGCTGTCTGCTACTTGGGATTCACTTTTTACAATGAGGCTGGTATGTCTTGCCCCAGTCGTAAGGACTAGATATGAAGCTTAGGAGGGAAAAGAAAGCATTTACTGATTTAAAAGCTCAGTACTGAATGTGTCTCTAGTGCTTCAAGGCCTAACTGTAAACAGGGCTTTTGAAAGTAAAAGAAACTATTTAGAAAGGATAAGAAAGTTCTACTTTTTTAAAACATCTTATTGGAGGGACAGCAAATGGGTACACAGCTAAGCTGTCAGCTTCTGCTTCCAAATACATAGGTTGCTGTGCTTTGATTTAAGGCCTTGTCTGTGTGTAATTGTTTCTGCTTCATAGTAGTATCCTGGCATTGTGAAAGCAGCATACTTCCTCCACTTAAAATCCTTGCATTCTTACAGTATTTGTATGTTGATGTGTTTTCATTACAATTCATGAACTGGTATGTACCAGTATGTACCAATACAGCCTCCAAAACACTTTTGCGCTGGTATAGCTGCATCTACGCTAAGGTTCATAGCCATCAGTCATTTTAAGAAAAAGCAAAACAAAATTGCATCATTTAAGTAGATCAGTAAAACTCTTAAGTGCAGCTCAGCCTTTCTTTTGTGTCTTCATACAGACCAGTATATACTGAGAAGCAAGTTCATTGTACTGAATTGCCACTTCATGCCTGCTTAAATGAGAATAAAGCAACTCCTCCACTTAGTGTGAATGCTGCATAAATGCCCACTTGGATATAAAATCTGTGAGGTTTATTTCTACTTCAGAATTAAATATATTTTGTTTTCCTGAGAATCTCTCGTGTTCCATGTATAAGTTCTTGCAGATTGTGGTTTTTCAGGTTATACTTAGCTTTAGGAGTTCTTTCACTCTTCTCCCCAATTACAGTAGCATTCTCTCCAATTGTGAATCTGGTACTACAGTACTTCATTGATTTCTGTCCTCTGATAGTTTGTCCTTGTATGTGGTTTTGCTCAGCATGAAGTCTGTGTCTTTGAAGCTGATGAATTCTTCATGGAGGCCACGTGCACGGAGCTATTCACAAGACTAGGAGGTGTGATGGTGGGGGAAGGGGTCACGATAGGCATTGCAAATATTCTGCAGTAGGCTTTTGCATTAATTCTACTGATATGAAATGTATTCCTATCTCCT
>NW_010539880.1:28174-51133 GCF_000687285.1 Phaethon lepturus
CTGAAATGTGATATTAACATTTTTGCTCTGTGCCAGTGGATGGTTGGATTGTCTGACATTTGAAAATTCCTATTTATTACGGCTCTCAAGTTCTCAAGCTGCTTTTGACTAGAGTACATGGGTGGATGTATCCTGTTTGTATTTCTAATGGAGTATTTCATCTTACTGGATAAAATTATACATGAAAATAAGTTTAATCTTTAGCACAATCTTTAGGCTTTTTTTTTTTTATCAAGGTAGATGTTGTCTGTATGACCTTAAAAAAATCCTTATCTCATGAAAGAAAATAAACACCTTTAGTCACATTACAAGGGAAAATGGTTCTGTTTCCTTGATTGTACTCGACACAACATCTTTGAAATTAATCTTGAGAAGTTCTCTGATTGATCTGGCTTTTTCTAGGTCACTGAGCTATATTTCCAAAGTGTTTATACAATCTATTGGAATCAATAAACAATTTAAACTGATGTAACTGCAGAATGTTTGCAAGTCCCAGGGAAAATTGAAAGTATGACAAAGAATACAGCTGTAGAAGTTTATTTCGTTTATCAGGACAAACAGTCATTGAAATGAAATTACTTTCCTTTCAACATTGCAATATGATAGTGACACCTTAATCACATAAATAAGTAGCTAGTCATTTTAAAAACTCTTTGTTGGTGATTTGGGGCAAATGGAATCCCTTTATTTATACTTTAAGAAGCTGTGCTGTAAAGCCTGTTTTATAAAATGTTTCCAGTAGGAGAGTTAGATTATCATAAAAAGGTTTCACTTCAGATTATGGTTGTTACATTTCAGGCATGATTTTATTTTAGTTTGAGTTTTGGCTGGTGTAAATATTAACATTATGACTTTAAATGTGGATTAGACTCTATAGTTATTACTAAAATTAGACAAGAACAATACTAGGAGAACTAATTAAAAAGAAGCTGATACTGGTTTTAATCACGCAAAGTTTGGATGTTTTCCTTGTCCCCGTCCCAGCCCCCCACCCCCCCCACCCTTCTTTTTTATGGTTGTAAATTCAGTTTGGGGTATGTGTGAGTGGCTAACATTTATTATACCACAGCGCACACTAGTGGATTGATCAATAAAATCACCTGAAGAAAGAAATGTAATAGTCCTTGAATTAAGTACTTAAATTTTCTTCATTTTCTTGCAGACATAGCCAGGTATTTTCTAAATGAATACAATAGCAAGCTGGGTTTTCTTTTTTCCAAAAGTAAATACATTTATCTCCAAGTATATTTGTAAATTTAAGATTAATAACAATAAGCTGAGATCTTACATACGAATTTCATAAAAGTTATTTCCCAAAGGCAACCTATTCCAACTTCTCTTCACAGTGCCAGCAACTTGGATAATGTAAGAATAGCAGCTGCTGTATAAATAAGAGAAAATGCCATGACTTCATGGGTCTATCTTTTGTTTGTCAAATGGGAAATGACTCACTGCATCTAGGATGCAGATTTTTAAACCTGCATTTTGGAGGCTCTTTAATATTAGTAAATGTTTGTAAACATTTAACAGACAGAGTTCTGTTTCTTTAAAAGCAATGCTTTCCGCCCCTAACAAAATTCACAGACGGTTTTGCTTTCTTTTAGGGAAAGTTATGCGAGATCTTTTAGTGCAGCAGATCGTTAGACTCTACTATGCCAAAGAATTGAGCAGTATGGATTTGCCATACATGCTGTTGGGTTTGAAATTAATTGTAACTGTTCAGGATGCTAATATGAATGTTATAGCCAGCTTTGTGAAAATTCTTGCCTGTAATGTGCCAAAGATAAACAATGTTAAATGTTATTAGAAATATGGAAAATACATCCTCCTATAAATTATATGATTCATCCTTCCAATATTGTGTCATTTCTTGGCACTCTTTATTGAGGAAAGCTAGAAGCATTCAGATATAGACTGTTTGATTTAAGGAAACTCATAAATAGGCTGAAAATATTGGGGCTCTTTAGAACAGAAAGAGGGATTTCAGAAAGGTCAACAATAATGACCGAGTCCAAATAAGTTGATTAGATACAAGAAAATAGAAGAAAGCTACTCAAAAGCAGATAACTGGTCACTTTCTGCTTATATTTCTCTCTCTCTCTGGTAATAGAAGGAATGATCCAAAAGACTATAAAGTAGTCCCAGCCCCGCCTGTAACCTTCAAGGCAGCCTGGCACTTCCCATTATCCTGCTTCCATCAATTTTAATGCTGCCACGTTACTTGTTTCGGACTGAAACTTTCTATGTGTACTTGGTTTGTTCTTTTTGGAAGAAGCTGTACAGTTCTTTACCTGTATTGAAATTTCTGGAAGCTTGATGAAGGTAAACTAAGCCAGGCACCATCAGAGTGGGGATTTCAGAGACTGGGTAACACAGGGAATGTGCTAAATTGGAGAGAAGAGGGCAGGGCTTGCAGTCTCAGTCCCACAGACCCCTCCAGCGACCAGTGTAGTATCTCAGGGTTCAGAGTCATGATGTTTTTCCACTGCATCAAATTTGTGAAGCCAACTATTAAAGCATGTCGCTGTCTCTTGTGCTCCTAATCCATCCAAAGCATGGCAGCCAACTGCTGCTGTTGGGCTCAAATTGCAGCGGTGTGGCTTGCCAGCTCGCAACTTGCCTGGTGACCCCTATTCATATTAGCATGATACCACATCATGAGTTTTTATTTTCTTGGTGCAAAGTCGGGTTCTCAGAGATTAGGAAATGTTGAAATGAAAATGCACAATCTTGATTTGGTGCACTGTTTCTATCCACTGTGATGAGAGTGTGTAAGTAAACATTTCATTACTTTTCCCCAATAATTCTTTCCTTGAATTTCCTAATCTTTCTCCCCCACCCCTCCTTTTTTTTTTTCATAAATAATACATGTTTTAGTCTACTAACATCTGGAGGTTGGTGCGTAACTGATCCTATTCTTAAAATCTTAGTTGCCTACCTCACCAGTCTGAGAATAACTATTGATAAGAATTTTCTGTTGGCTTCTGAACTTGCTGAGAAGCATGAGAGTGGTGTGTGTTTATTTTTTTGGTTTTTTTTTAGTGAAGTGGAAGAAGTTGTGCTGCAGAACATAAAAGGGTAAAATCTAAAATAACTGTTGGTTTTAAGTCACTCGTATCAAGCAAGATACCTGGTTTTTAATGTAAAAAAGCAACTTAAAATGCAGTTCCATCTTGTGAAATAAAGATTGTGAATTTGCAGGTTTTTAACACCATGGGCTTTCCAATTTGCATGCATTGGGATTATTTTATTTATTCCAGTGAAAAGAATTTCATGTGTGTAATACTTCCTTTAAAAAGAGAAAAATGAAACCTGATCACTGGGAACAGAATAACTGTATAGCGTTCTATTCTATAGAGGCAATACAAACATTACAGAAATATTACTCAAGTTACAAAATCATCAACATTTTCCATGTTTTGCATCTTCTGTTGGTATTGTGGATGCATACCATTTATGCCCTGCTTTGAAATGTTTCTTTACTTGTACCCCAGAGGAGAAAAAGAATGAAATCTAAACATTGTGTATGTTCCAAATAGAAGTAATGCATGTGTCATAATTTAAAACAAACAAACAAAACAAAAAACCCAAAAAACCCAAAAAACAAATCTGAGTCAAAAGCAAGTTTGAACTTTTCAACAAGAAAATATTTCTTCTGTTTTTCCTCTTCCTCTTGCAGATTTAGCTCTGGTTGGCCTTCACCAGCAAATGGAGATGAGATCCACAAAAGAGTGAAAAATATTTTAAGGACGCACAGTGCTAGACAGTGCCTAATATTTGTAAGTTTGACTGCAAACTAGATGTTTTCTTTCCTCTAAGATGGCTGAGGAAGAGAACTGTGTCTATGGTCTTGATTTATTATAAAGTTGTCCTTTGCAGCAGCCTTGATTGTAGAAATATGGATTCAGTATATAAACTGAACTGTTAGCACTGATTTCAGTAGCCTCCTTCTGTGTAGCCTTTATGGACAGCTGGTATAGGTAAGCCTCTTATGGAATATTTGAGGACAATTACAGGGTTTTTTTTAATCTGGTTCTCCATTTCCAGTTTAAGCAAAAAATATGTTACAGATCTGTAGAACATCAAGGCTTAACATGTTGTGCTGCAGCGCATCAGCAGCTGCTTATGTCCAGCTGTTTGTAGAGCTAATATTATTATTCAGATGTGTTCTTTTTTCCCTTAATTACCTGGCTTTCAATGAACGGAGCTCTTTATCTAATGAAATTATGCCTGGGATCAGAATATTTTTGTCCTTGAGTCTGATGGAATCTTGAAGTGTGGTTTTAGACAGATAAAAATTTTTGCTATTGCAATTTTGAGAGACCCAGTCATGGCACAGGATGAATAACGAAGTTGTTCATCTGCAAAGAACCTAGGGTCTTAAGCGTGAGGTGAGGTAAATGAAAGGTAAGGTAAAAGGATGTAAGGATGAGAGGTAGGTAAGATTAACATTAGGAGCTCTGATGAAATTACTGTTTTGTCTGACAATCTAACACATAAATGTTATTGATCAGTTAGAAGAGTCATGAGTGTCTCCAAGTGGAGAAAGTCATCTTTCGCACTTCAGTTTCTCCTCTTTAGAAAAAGCAGTGTTGACAGAAATTTGCTTTTGAATGGTGCTGTAATTTTAAGTTACTACTGTCCCCAGCTGTCCACCTTTCCCCTCTGACGCAGTTCGCTGTATCAGTGGGAAGCATGATGAAGGGTGTGAGAGCCCTGGCCTCCCCACCTCACACTTCAACACAGAAATGGCAGGTGTAACACTAGCACACTGGCATATAAGCTCTGTTGGCTGGGATGCGGTGACTCCACTGACTACAGTAAACCCATGGCAGAGGGCTGGGGCAGAAGTGAAGGTTGTCTCAATCCACTGCTGCAAGATGTGTTGAACAAATGACTTTAGCTCCGAAGTCTATTTATTTATTTATTTATTTCCCCAAATCCAGCCATTCTGGGCAGCTCCTTGTGTTGCTTGCATGCTCTCTTAATCTGATTATTTTCTCATTTCCGTTCAATCTTAATTTTTAGCTTAGTTGTTGTGCTTTTTGTTTTAAACTCTGCAAAACCTTTTCTTATGCATGCCAAGACTGCTTGATCTAGTTCATGCTGTACCTCCATGAGTTTGTATATGAACTTTATGATCGTGTGAGCTGCTGCCTCTCAAATAGAAGATGCCTATCACATTTTCTGTGTTTCAGCCACTCCAAAATAGGTACAAATCATGTCAAATGCTTCTCTGACATTTCAATGAACTTAAGATAACAAATTGAACTTCATGATGGTCCAGCACCTACATGTAATGAAAGTTTGCACAGCCTGAACTATCTCCAGTGGTCCTTGACTACTTTCCTTGATGGTACAGTAGACCGTGACTTTATGATACAGATTTACTAGTTTGTTAGGAGAGCTGGGTGGCTGGTTATACGGTCTCTCCATACAGTCATAAAGACTATTGAATATAATAACAGGTAAAGGAGAATTTGATAATTTTCTTCCTATTTACTTATTTTACTTATATAATTTAAAACATTATACTCTAGAATGACTTACACGTATGCTGGTATTCACTTGTTACTGCAATATTGCACAAATGCTCGCAAAATTGCAAGCATGGTGTTAGATTCTTGAAGCATGGTGCTTTCTGTTGGCTCTCTGATAGAGCATCTTGTCACTTCCAGTATCAAACACTTGCTGAATACTCACAGGGATTAATAATCAGAGGTGATGCTTTCCAGTTTCCTCTCCTGCTGGAAAACCTCGTGCTTCTGCCCTAAAAAATCCACGTATCGGGGTATTGGGTAAGATTTTTGAGTCGTTAATTACCAACCCAGTCAGAACAATGCTGGGAGAGGACCATTTTTGTCACTCCATTTTCTTCCACTGAGCAAAAGGAATGGGAGGGTGTTATAGGGAAGTCTCAGAGTGTTTGATAATTGTGTACAGCTAACTTGTGAAAGCTGTGCTAACAGCAGCTGATCTGCTTAAAAAATAAATAAAAAAATCAGGTCTACTTGCAGTGAGTACCATAAAATACACCAGAATTAGTTGTTCTTCACCAGATGGCCCAAAATCTAGGCTGCGTTGTTATGCAGTGGATGGATGAGGTAAATGAGTTATCTTGAAAGTGAGGGAATAGTAAAGCAAGTGCACTGGCAATGTGGCGAGTAGATTTTGGCTCCAGTCTGGATCCTCTTCCAAACTTTGAAAGGTTAAAAAGTATCTTTTACTCTGTTCATTCCAAAGAGCCTCTAAGTAACCATTCCCAGAAGCATCCAGCTGTGTGTTCCAAAATTTTGTTTCCATAGGGCTCTGTAAAAATAGTGTGACTGGAGCTCTGCGGCACATTCCTTAGGGTGTCCACTGTAGCTTGCTGCTGTGACATTCTGATGGTATCATAATGTTTCCTTCTTTTTTTTTTGCTTTCCAGAACATAATTTGCCTCTGGCAAATGTTGTGGAGTTTTATTTACCACTGTACCCCATTTCCTCTTCAGTGCATTGCAGTCTGTGACTGCTGAAGGAAGAGAGTTTTCCTGTTTACAAACACAGTTATTACCTTGTACTTCACCACAATAAATTGTGTTAGGATTTTTCCTCATCCATACACCTGCCCTTCAGCTTGTTCTGCATCTTATTGCCATCTACTACTATATCTATTGTCTTTTCTCCCAGTTTTGTGTTACCAGCAAGCATGATTATTTTTACTGCACATTCTTTTTTCCTGGTTGTTTCTTCTATAGCATGAAAGATTATTTTGTTTACTAATCCTTACAGCAATCAGCTTCTGCTAAAAGTGTCACTTAATATCACCTCTTAAGTAGTGTCTTTGCTCTTCAGAGTAGGGTGAACGTGGTTGTGTGGTGGAATTTCTACCATCCTGTCTCAGGTGAGCAACTGGCTCCCTTCACACGAAGTGCTTTGTTTCTTACTTACCGAAGAGGGCAAATATGGGTTAATTAATGTCTAGATAGCATCTGGAAGGTAAGATCACTTTCTAGCGACTCCTGAGAATACCACTAAAGGGTCTTTAAGTTTATCGTAGTTACTTTTTCAAATTGGGTAAGCATGTTCTCAGCCCTGTGTATGGAATCAAAATATTCAGATGTGTGGAATGCTTCTGTCTGGTAAAATGCATTAAATGGATAACAATAGCTCATTATAAAATCCAATAAATAATAAGTTTTATGTTCTTTTTCCCCTCTTCTGCAAGAAACAAAAGTAAGGCAGTGAGCAGTAGGTTTCATAGCATTTAACCAACATGTTTGGGGATTATTGAAGCTTGTGCTGTCTGCATAGTTCTTTAGATCTACACTGTCTAGAAGTTCTTTCCAGTTTATTACCTGAAAATTATTAGCCGAGTTGTACTGAATTTAATTAAAAGTGTCCATAAATGGCATTTGGCTCATTACACTTTGTCCCTTTCTCCCCCAAGAAATGTAAGCACTTTAATAGTCTTCTACTAAATGGAGGAAAGTATTTTTGAAATGACATCATTGTAATCAGAAACCAAGGTAATGAGAATTTGATTTCTGTTTTTTTAGGATGATAGTAACTCATCAAAAGGAGACTTGACTAAGACAAGAGAATCTTTGCATAAAGCACCCTTATCCATGAGTGAACTGCAGAGCAGGTATGGAGTTTTTCTCTGACCAAGACAGAACAGTCATACTTAACGGTATTGCTCTTTAAATTTAGCTAAAAATTTCTCTTCCTATTTTGAGCTATGTAATACACTGCACTGGGAAAAGGCTTCTTTAGGAGTTAGTCCTACCAAGCTCTTTCACCTAATTCATCTAGTTAACTATCATTACGCGTTTCATGCTTGTTGGTACTGTGTCAGTATAGTCTTCATAAAACGCTGATTTTGGAAGTGGACTCAGTCATAAAAATGATCCTTGGGCAGTAGTTTTTTTGATTTTTATCAACCAGAGAGCAAATATCACTTAAAAATAACTAATTGGTTATTTTTTCTTAAAAGTATGGGAGTGCAAAAATAAATTGAAGATTCTTTAATAATATGGTTTGGGGTTGGTTTGCATTTTTTTTCTTCCCTAAAACACATATTTGGGAAAGAGAAGCATCTTAAAAAACACAGCAAATATATATGCTATGGTTTAGTGATTCAGCATGCCATATTTCAGAAGGTATCTTGAAAACCTGGTTTATGTTGGTTAATTATTTTGTGTACTCCTCACATATACAACTAGGGTTTCATTTGAATATTTTACTTAAATGACACTGATTGAATTGATTTTGACAACTACATATTTTGACATACTACAGATAACTTCTGTAGAAGTTATCGGTATTGACGTTCTCTATGTATGCACACAGTATTTTGTAGAACATTTTGGGTACTTTTTGGAGGAAAGATACTAAGTAATCCAAAACATTTTGGGGGTTGTACGGCTTTTCTGGGTTTTTTTATATTAAGAGAGAAGTCCTAGAACTTTGGTGCTAAATTTGAGAGGTCCTGACATTAGGAAAAAAAGATTTTATTTTGATAATTAAATGTGATGCAATATTTTGTAACAAATGCTTCCTGAATCACCATTGTATACCACTGAAAGGAGGATAATTCAGTATGGGTATCATAGTGAGCTTCTACTTGCAATTAGTAAGCTCTAAAAAGTTCATTTATGAGTTGTTGGCTTTTTTAAAAATTCCTGTAACTTATAGTCACCTCTACGCAGGGTATCTAGGTAGTCGTAGATTTTCACATGTATGTGAAGTTGCTACTGAAGTTGTTAGTATTTCCATACCTGTGCTCACTCCTGTATTCTGCATGTAGCCTTTTTGCTCCCTTATCCTTTGTCCTAACAGCTACTGCAATTAAATTGTGTAGGATGTGTTTGTGAGAGAGAAAGTGCAAGTTTTTGTTTTGAGGCAGCTTTGGGACTTTGAGATTGATGCTGAAACTGCAGACCATGAAAAAAGAAAAAATAAATCCTAATACTACAGAATCAAGAATTGATGGGATATGAAATGTGGCACTCAAGTTGGGAAAGGACTGCTCCTTGGGTTTAGAGGCTGGCAGCACTAGTCCCATTCGCTGAAGGGCGAGACATAAAAGGACTCGAGGACAGTCTGATTGCTGAGGGTTTGCCACAGTGCTCGTAAACAGGATACAAGGACAGAGACAGAGTTCATAGAAGGACATGGTACTGTCGACCAAATGTTGGCAGTAAAGCAGATGATTGAAAACCACTGGGAGTAAGGAAAAGGTCCATGTTTTGTGAAATATTTAGTATATGATTCACTCAGAAAAGAACTTCTGGGACTCTTAAAGGAGATGTATGAGGGAACAAAAGCATATGACAGGTATTTCAGAGCAGGGAGTTGCGTGCAGGAATCCTGCTGTTAATGTGATTTGTGAGTGTAATTCCCAGATTGCTTAGCTCAGGTCGTCAGCTGGTTTCCAGTTGAGACAGGAGAGGGACTCTTCCCTAGCTTGGCTGTATCTTTGTCCACACCAGTGCTAAGTATCTCATCTGCAAGGACTGGCTAATGAAAATACATACACACACACACACACACAAAAAAAAAAAAAGGAAGGGAAAATGAAGCTTATGTCTTTTTTTTTTTTTAAAGTCTTTGTCAGTACCAAAATAAGGAACTTATGAAAGTTACTATTGTTTTTTGAGTCTTTCCTTTACTGCAGCTTGTGGTTGGATTTTGAGTGTCTTTGTGTAGGTTAAGCTTTCAGTAGAAGAAAAGGCAAACACAAGGCTGACTGCAGGAAGTGTATTCCAAGGAAAAGAGTGTCAGAGCTGTTTGTTGCATGGTTACAAGTGCTGCTCCTAGTTCTGTGCTTATTTGTTGGCCTGAGAATTCTCCATCAGAAGTGAAGTAATACAAACTGCAGAGAGGAGGTAAAACTTCAGCTGTTGATAGGTCCCCAGGATATTGACTTGGGGGGGGGGGGGGGGGGGCGTTTGTGGGGGGGGGGGGGGGCTTAATTTGATTTTACTGTTTGGTAGGTTGGTTTCTGTGTCCAAACTGGGAAGCACAGTTCACCCTCTCCAGGATGATAAACAGGTTTAAATTTTCTTCATGCTGTTGACTGACTGTAAATGCCACCTTTTTGAAAAGCTGGAGCTTTTTCAAAAAAGTGTGAAAGGGGCCTTCCTCCCTTTTTAATATTGGAGCAGTATAAAAAATCTTGTTGTTTTATGTGTTGTAGATTGGCATCACCATAATATTTGAATGTAAGAAATCTAAATGCAAAAGCTATTCCTTCTTTTGTTTTCCACGGGACAGTGGAAGCTTAGGAATGTGAATTTAGAAAATGGATCCTACATCTTCCTTTTTTTCCCTCACCACTTTACTTTCTTAAAGTGAAAACCTTGTGTTTTGATGCAGCTAGCTAGAAGTATAGTTGTAAGTCCTTTGACATAAGGTTTCTTTCAATTTTGTCACAGGTGTTTACTAACTTGAGGACAAAGTTTTAAGTACTGGTTTGACCATAGTAGATTAATAAATGATATGTATATAAGAGAATGTAAAGCTTCCCTGTGAAATGTAATCCATTTCCAAAGTGAAGATGATCACTGTAAGCTTTGCATTTCCAGTTTCATTTCCCAGACTGAGAACATTCAGGAAAGGCTGAAGATAGCTCAGTCCTAATTTTTAAGTGTCGTAAGTGCCTAAATCTCTGAGCAGATCTGAAAAATGTCACCTCAGTAGTCATTTTTTGCTTATGATTTTTGAGCTACTTGTTGCATGCTTTATTACAGGAAAATGGTTCATTTCTTTATATGACACAAGCCTTTGTTTTGAAAGTTTCAAGAGAAGGCAAATAGTCGTAAGGTTTAGATATACATACTTCAGATTTGTCAGTATTTCATAATGATTTTCAGAGGATAAATTTCACTTCATAGATCTAGGAAATAATTTCTCAAAGCAACTGAAATACGAGATTGTATTTGTTTAGTATTAAAACAATGACACAGAAGATGGGGTGGGGAAGGAACACACGATTGCCACTATATCGTAATGTATTTGGTAGAATACTTAATCCAAGATGCTTCTGATAGAGCACTTTACAGCTGCAACCACAATAATTAAATATACCTCTGATAGATTGTCTTCATATTGAAATAGCTGCTTGTGGTTACATTTTGACCTTCAAAGGACACAAAAATCCTACTGTGTTGCTCTTGCATAGGCTTAGTGCCTAGTCATGCTGCCTATCAAAATACAGCAAAATTACTGCATGCTCTTTGAAAATTAATTCTCTTTCTATTTGGGAGGTATTATCAAGTACACTCAGATAAGTGGGGGAGAATTTATGTGATTGAATAATGTGGGGCTTCTATTTCTTAGAATTAGCTGCAGTGCAGTTTTTGTTTCAATTTGTGAAAAGTAACCTGTGTTTAGCAGCTGTGCATTAGGTTTTCTGCTGGTTTTGTGCTTCTGATTCCTCTTCCTTATCTTGATTTGATAATTGTTTCTTATCTTCTTTCTGTTGACAGTTCACCAGTGCAGCAGGGCACTACCGTTCACTTGGATAATTGTGAATATTGGTCTAGTCGTGCAGCTGCATACAAAGGGAAGCCTCACAGAGTGATCTTTGAAGAGAGTCTCGAGAAAATATATAGAAACATGTACCAAAAAGCTTCTGGCACTGTTTCAGACCAAAAAACGGACTCCTGATAGCAAGTCACCTGGAAACGCACAGTACACCGTGTTCATATTTGTAATGAAACCTATTTTTATGTAACAAATATTTGTACTCTATTTTTAAGGTGCAGTTATGGTTGGGCAGGGTTTTGGAGAAACGCCATTTTGGCCTGGGTTGCTAAACGGAAACTATTAACATCCCCCTACACACTCCCCCCCCCTCCCCGCCCCCAAACCAACCCAAAACCAACCAACAGCAAGTAAGCCCTTCCATAGTTACTCAAGATGGTGTTGCTCCTTTGAGACTATGAAAAGATAGTAATTTGAAGACTAACAGGTCTGCTGGACATTCCAGTCTGACATCAACTCAGGTTTCAGCTGCAGCTAATTCTTACTAAATAATTAAGGCTATTTAGTAACATAAACAGAATGGATTGAAAAAGCAATATGGCCTCGTGTTCAGAGAGGAGATCTAAAGAGGAAGGTGAATGTGAGTGTTTATTTAAAAGCGTCCCATCTGGGACAAAGGGAATTGCTTTTGGATTGTTTATTTTTGAGAAGGGCAGAAACTCTGATGCTAAGCTATAGACGTGCTTTCAAAATGGTTTCAAGCACCTTTAGTCACAAATTTTCCACTACTGTCAAATTTTGAAAGAAACCCACCCAGCCCAGCAGCCTTTGTATCAGAAGAAAGGTCATCTTCACACACCCTGTGCATGTGAAAGTTTCCAGGTTCTCTTGGATGCAGCCATGACATTTGCGAATATACTGGTAATTTTAAAAAATATGAATAAGAAAGGAGTGTGGCAGGGGAAAGACTGGAGCTAGTCAGCAAGCTCCTCATATACCCCGGACAGGCCTTCTGAAGTTCCTGCATCACAATCCCACCTAATTTGGAGCCTGTCCTTCCCAGTCTGCTGGGATCCTGTTGGCAGAAATCGCATCGTTTTTGCTAAAGGCCACCAAATGTTCATCAGCAGTTCGATGCTCTCCCTGGGGATGGAACCTTTTCAGCCTTGCATTGAACAGATCCCACATTAGCAGACTGGGGCAAATTGCCCATCTATTGAAAAGCGGAATGTTTTAAAAGGGCAAGAGTGTCCATCTCCTGCTTCCTTTCAGGATGGGGGAAAAAAACAAATGCCTGTTCTGGCTCCTTCCCTGACTGAGTGAACAGATTCAGTTACACCAATGCCATTTTACCTCTTATGATTGGATAAAGGATAAAGCTAGCAGTACAGATGGCAGAACATATGACTGTAACCTGCCAGCATGCCTGGATAAACAAAAAGTTGGTCTACTCTGCCTTCCATCCTTTAATGCTGAGACAACATAATTGATTTGAGAAAGCAGTTGCTGAGCAATTATGCTCGTGGGAAAGCACGTTGAAAGGCTGTGTGCTTCTGTTTCAGGAAAGCGGACTCTCAGAGGAAGTGTCTTGCATATAGACATTTCTATTCCTTGTAACTGTTAAACCAGTTGAAGTGGATTAACACTGATAACTTCCTGTCCCTGATGCCATTTAGCACATTAGTGCTTTCAAAGGGCATTAGTTGCACAGTCTCATGCTATGGGTAAGTGTTGAGTCACTCTGTGAAGTAGTAGTACACTTTTCCAGAAGTGAAAAGTAAAACTTACCCAAGCTGTGCCACTGAAGGCATGGTGGCTGTGGAATGTTGTGCTACCAGTACCTGATATTCATTCATTGGCCTGTTCCTGTGACCCCCTATTAGTCCATGAAGGAATAGTTCTTTCTCGTTGCTGCTCAGGAAAGTAGGTGCATTCAAATGGATCCTAAATAGGCAGGGCACATTCTGAGAGATACTTTCCAATCTTCTGGTTTAAAATGAATCTACTGAAATCTGAAGGTTGCTGTGGTTTCCTTTATGTGTTTGAGCCATAAGATTTACTGTTCTCATGGTATCCCCCAGCTTTCATCCAGTATTCTCTGTGTTTTCCCTCTCCAGTGCTGCTCCCCTTTGGCCTAATCTGGTTCTGTGCCATAGGAGTACTGTTTGATTTTTCCCTCCCTGGCAACCCAGCATTGCAGATTTTAGTCCCAGTTTGTTTGATTTGTAAGAAGGCCTGAATGCCAAGGCTTTGACTTTTTTGTATGGATGAGTAAGGACACAAGGTACCATGAATTCAAGACACAAGGAGGGGATGAGGAAAGTTGGAGGCCACTGTGAAAGAACAGGGTAATGTTTTTGAGGTGTCCAGAGGAGTGGCTGGGGTATATCTGTTTAATTCCCCTAGCCAAAGGAAAGAAGCATATGGTAATATGGCAACCTTCAGTTTTTCATCAAAGATGAAAAAATTTTCATCAAAGCTGAAAACTGGATGGGGGAGGATTCATATATTGAATTTTTTACCAATATGAATATTGTCCCTGTAGCCTTTGTATGCAGCATAACAACAAATGAAGCAGATAGATAGACTGTGAGTGTCCTTGGCCCTGCTCCAGCTGCGAGGGGAGATGGTGTGTATAATGTCTTTCTGAATCAGCTGCTGCAGGGTATGTGTTTCTCTTTTGGGTCAGAGTCATTCCACAATTTATATGCTCTGATGCAGCAAAGAGTGTTCTCTTCCAAGCACTGTGCTAGAAATCCAGTTTGGTTAATGGAAAACTTTTCTATGAAATGTGACTTAAGACCCAGATTACTCAATCTGTCCATAAAAATCTGCAAGCCACTTAGTTTTCAGAAGCTTTTGGCCCCTTCCCTGTTTGCTCAGCTAACCTTCCTATTAATATGCATACAGCTCAAGTGCACTGAGCACGGCGGCTCCTTTGCTACTGCAGGATGTGATAAGTATAGGTTCAGGCAGTGAACCAACATAGTAATAAACTGTAATTGTTTAGTGCACCTTGCCTTCTAATACAATTTAAATCCCTTCTATCAAATGCAAATTTCTAGGTTCCTGAGTGGAGCTTTAAATAGCATTTTCTATGCTCATTCCTTATCTTTTGCCATCCACAAAGTGGCCTGTTAGTGACAGTGGGATGGCATAATTCCACCCCCGTCATTTTGCCACCTAAAGGAAAGCTGCCTACTCAAATCTAGAAATAATGGGCTAGATTAAGAGTGAATTAGTGTTTTTCTGTAGAGTCTGTCTCTTTCTCTTGCCCTCCCCAAGTTATTATAACCCATGAGTATTCTCACCAAATGCTATTCAGCACCCAGTGTTGCTTGCAGTATGCAATCAGTGCCATATTTTTATATTTTAATCACTTTCATTTTATCAAGTTGGAGTCTGCTTCCTACTTGCTTCCTTCCCTCTTTTCTACAAATAACTTGGTATAATTTAGGATCTTGGGGTGGCTTTAGACAAACTACCTGCCTGTGTTCAATAGAAATGCAAATCCTTTGCTGAGTAGTAGTTGCTTTGGAAATCACTCTGTCATTGACCTGTTGTGGGTTGAAAGCAAAAATGTCAAACTCTAACTATCTGACTCATCTAAGTTTTCAGCTAGAAGGGAAGCTTAAACTGGTCCACTGGGGACGAGAGGCATAGGGATGGCTAGAGGAAAGCGAACAGGTAGGAGCTTACAGGATCTTTGTAAGATAGATGGGCAGCAGTGTTTATACCCCAAATCTGAGCAGCTCAGAAGATGATGGGGGCTGTTCTTTAGATTGTGCATCAGATGTTTGAATTTTACTGTTAGCTTAGGAGGCTGCCAAAACAAGTGAGGGGAGAAAGAAATCTACCTATAGGTGTTAGGAGTCTATTTTTTTGGGTAAAAGAATATTTAGCTCTGCTCAGTGTTAAATAGTCTATTCCAAGCTCAGTCCCATTGTTACCTCAGCTGTAAAATGGGGAGTTTGTGCTCTGTTGAAGCTTAATTAAATGCCTATGAAGTGCTTTGGGATCCTGAGGTGAATGTTACAAAAATTATTTTGTGGAAACCTGGCTGAGAAGTCCCGTCTCGTCTCCAGGTTACTAAAAAAACTTTATTTTAATTTTCCCAGGTTTATTATGTTTTAATCAGATAATTATTAAGCAAGTCTTAATCTTATCAAGATAGAAACCTATTAAATCTAAGAGACAGCTGAAAAAGATAATGAACTGCTTTACTACATGTGCTTTTAGAGCTAATCTTTACAGTGGGTATCCTACTCAGCTTCTGTCTCCTGCATGATATGGATTCATCATACTCGTACTGATTGCTCTCATGATACTTTTTTTTAATACAATTTTTTTTTTCATCATCCTGATGTGTTACTGCTTTCTGCTATGTGTACTAATCCGCAGTGTTAACATCTATCACATCGCTTGTTCTCATCGTCTGCCCAGGAGCAAAGGGTGCAATGGTGTGTGCAACTTGACGGTGGAAAAGTTTGTATAGTGTGCCATAGGTTTGGCAGAGAAAGTAAGTTGGAAGGAATCTCTGCCTTTTCAGTCTGTGCACAAGAAATAGCTTATTGTATAATTCTGCTCTTCCTAATTTTTAAGCTCGGAAGTGTTTTCTAAAACACTGAACTATGCAACAAAATTCTTAGCCTTTTAGCAGTGGTCACTTAATGGTGTAAGTCTTGTAATGTGGAATCTCTGTGTTGTAGGAAAGCCTACGATAATGTTAATTACGTCAGTGGTTATGGAGTGATCATTATCAGGATGCTGAGAGTATGTCAAGAGATTTGTTTAGTAGTCAAGGAATTTGGGGAAACGTTCAAATCAATGCAACTTAGCTTCTTGGTTCCAGTGAAAACAATTGAAGCTAAGAGAGAACAGCATTTCTGTGGATGATTTTAATGAGCTACCTCACTGACAGAAATGGTGTCTGGTTTAGGTGATCGAGACGAGAGCTAGCAGCTCTGCTAGCAGCAGAGAACTGGTCTTTGCCCAGTTCCTTTCAATTTCAAGAAATAAACCCGTGTTGTGGGAAGTGATCAAGAACTCCTAATATTCCTGTTTCTGTTACACAGTGAACTATTAAGCATGAACCCCATCGATTGCATTGGTTTCTACTGCTTTCTCCATGGAATTCAAAACATCATCAACAAAGGCCCTAAAAGATGAGGCTGTAGCTCCTTTTGTTAACAATGCTGGCTTGCTAAAGACAGGCAGTTTGTCCCCTGTTTGTCTTCAGTGAGAAATTCTCTGAAGTGCAGTGATATTTGTTGGGATGGCAACATGAAGGAACTGTAATATTTCTCGTTGCTTGATCAATGTGGACATGGTGCTTTTTCTTCATGTGTATTTCCATGCAATTCTGGGTGATTGCTTCTGACCTAGCAGAGAACTCTGTGCAGTCTGAGAAGTGGTGATCTGAGCTGCCTTCTCCCCTCTTCAGGGAAAGGAGTTTGCTGTTGCAAAACAACATCCCTCTTCGTTCATAAGAATTTACTGATCCTGAGGATACAGCACAAAAATTTTGTTCTGTGGTCAGGCACATGCGTAACCCTGTAGAGCTGATGCCGTTGAATGAACAGAGCTTCACCCAAAGTGGGGGTGAGAGGCTGAAAGCAGGGGTAGACTTTGAGAGTGGTTTGATGCATGGATGCCATGAATTACGCATTTATAGACCATGAGTTATCAGTGTATAAGTTAACCTGTGAAACTTAAGTCATAAAAGCACCATTTACGTCACTGAATGATGGTGAGTTCTAATGCTCATATTTATATTGTTACACTCACTTGAATTTTTGAATGTTTAGCTAATTGTGGTGTTACTAAGGCTATAGTTGTATGAACTGTTTCATTCAGTACTCCAGTAGTAAACATTTGCTAAGAGGTTGCTTTCTCTGCCTGTCTTGTTTTCACCACAGTCGTCTAGTGTTTACATACATTTTAGCCTCTGTGCCATTTCTGAAGGCTTTATTTGTCTCATTTATGTTTTTGGTTTGGATAATACTTAAATATGAAATCCATCTGGGAAACATATTGTATATTCACGTTGAGGGGTAAAACCAGTTTTTAATTAAAATTTTATACAGCACTTGTATTTCACTTTGTCCTGTTTTATTATGAAACACTTCAATCTTCTTCCTAAAACACATATGTCTTGTGCGTTTCAAGATGTTCCTTGTTGCTCATGCAGAACCAGTTTCTGAGCTCTGTCAGCAGCGTGCCATATGTTCTGGGGTTCATTTAGCTTCTTTGGCGTTTGTGTAGGCAGCATGTTGGATGTAATGCAGCTAAGCTCTGCTCCATTCTTTTCTTTGTAAACTTGTCAAGAGATGAAAAAAGCAGGGAGAAGAAAACACTGAATAATACTCAAGGGATTTGAATTATCAGTAAGTTTTGGTAACTCAGCCAATCAAAACTGAGGTTTCTTGTGTACTTGATTTTCCTTAATTGCGGCTTATGCGTAGCCTATAAAGTGAGGCATCCCTCAGTGCTACCCGGTATTACACCCAAAGCAAGTGCTGAAGATTGAGTTATAACCCAAGCCATTTGGAAATGACAGGCATTAAGTGCTCTTAATTTTGCACTGATTTGCTATTTTAAATTAAAAAAAAAAAAAAGTGAGTAATAGAAGATGAGCGTGTGAAGGGATTGTACTCCTCTTTGTTGTCTTCTGGCTTTGTGGAAAATATCTCCCCACTGTTTAAATGCCTATTATTGAAAAGAGAAATCTCAAGACTGATGATGCCCCCCTGTTAAAACAAAAAACAAAAAACAAAAAAAAAAAAAAGAAGAGTCATTTTTCTTACTAATCCATTCCTGTTTCTTC
This sequence comes from Phaethon lepturus, assembly GCF_000687285.1. Lineage (NCBI taxonomy): Eukaryota > Metazoa > Chordata > Aves > Phaethontiformes > Phaethontidae > Phaethon > Phaethon lepturus. Next base: position 46,472 of record NW_010539880.1, read on the forward strand.
CCTGCCCCCCATAATCTTGACCAAGAACCAGTAGCTACCATCAGTCTTCCATACATTGCCAGTATGTAGGAGCACAGCCCTGACTGTTTATTGATAGCAGAAAGATACTGTCAGATACTGATCTTGGCTGCCGAAAGCTTTTCAGAACCATCGCGGTGACTGTGACAACGGAGCAAAGTATTTCTGTCATTCTGTAACTAGAGCTTAAAAACACAAAAAAAGGAAAAGAAGGAATAAGAAACTAACAAAGAAGAAATATGCATTAAACTGTTTCCCTTTTGCCGAGGGAAAGGACTTGAGTGGCTGCTTGATAGGAGTGCGTGGAGGAGTGGGGAGGGAGACTTCTGCAGTTCTGACCTCAGGTCGCTCAGAAATAACCAGCTGAGTGACATGAGTGCAAACCTGCTGAAGTGACAGGCAGCTCAGCTCCTGGGACTCTATTTACATATGTTTAAAACAAACAGAAGAAAGCTGCTTTTGTTCCCCAGGAAGATCTATTTACTTGGCAGTCAGCTCATGTATAAGCTGAAACTTCTTTCATGGAAGATGTAGAAACAAAGCAACTGACATTTCTGCTTTGATGTGAGGCTGGAGCTAAGATGTGATTTTGAAATATGAAAGTAAACTGAAACTACTTCCAATTTAAAGGTGGGGTTTTTTTAATGACCTTAAAAATTTTGAGAAGTTTTTTTTCTTCCCCTTAGGGACCAGAAGAAATTATAACAGTAATCTTACTTACAGCTGTAAGTCTACAGAGACAGTGGCTGTAGGTTAATGAAAAATTGACACTGCTACTTGCCTGTGCTTCCAGCAGAATTTTTTTTTCTTCAAACCAATGTGAACTATTGCACTGTGTTAGTTGGTTATGAATCTCACATATTAAATCGAATGCTGCTTTTGTGGAAGCTACAGGAGCGAGCCACAGCTGAATGTTTTGAACAAACATTCCTGTTTTGAACAAATGCAGCAAAAATTACAGGTCTCTTAAAATGGTTACACTGGCCCTTCCCCTAGACACACAGAGCTCAGAAATAAAGCTTGCTGTGTTAGTCTAAACTAGAAAGTGGGCAGAGGAATTGTCCCTGACGATCTCCATCCCAGTACTGAATCCAGAATGCTGTGAACCCAACCTGATGGTAGTCTAGTAGAGAAACCACACTACAGAGAGGAACGGAGTGTTGCAAGTGCCGTTGCTCTCAATGTTTTGCCTACACGTGTGTACTATTACACACCCGCGCACACTCCCCTTGTCTGGCACTGGGACGGACTGTGGCTCACACAGTGTTGTTCAAGTGCCCTCTCCAGGAGCATTTCTGCAGAGTGTTTTGGGACAGCTTGCTGCTCGTTCCTGGGAATCATGCATGGAAATTGCCTGAACTCAGCAGCTCAGGCTGACTTTGGTTCGCACTCTGACAACTTAATATCTCTGTCTGTTGTCCTTGGCATGGTGGTGCCATCTGGTCTTGCTCGGACAGCTTATCTATAATACTGCACTGCATGATATTTCAGGTTTTGCTTATGAAATCTTGGGCTGTGCTTGAATAGCACACGGATACCTTGATGCCAGTCTTTGACCAGATGGCACATGCTTAAATAACATCCCCCAGGTACTGTGACGGAGATAAATACACAGAGGTGTTGGAAATTGCATTTGAGCCAAGGGGAGGGAAGGCATGAAGATGGCTTTGGGTGTTATGTGGGATCTCAGGTCAGGAATTAAAGAGCCATTGCACATCCACAAACTTCCCTGCTCCACTTAAAGGACTTGAAGCCTATCACAGACTCTGAGGAGTGCCCAGTTCTTGGGTTGAGGGGCTGTTCTGGGGCAGAAGCATTCTCCATCTCTCCTGTAAGAGTTTCAAGACTCACTGAGTTACAGAAAGGTAGAGAAAATGCGTGAGACTGAGGGTCAGGGTACACTTGGGAAAAGGTAGCGTTCTGTGGAGCGGAATTCGGGGCAATGATGGGCAACACCGTTGAAGACTCCTTGACCATTTCTCCAACAAGGACATCTGTATTTTGGTGTTCCCTGGATTTGCCATCTCCACTGGGGAGGTTGCATTTAGGTGATGAGGAGGTTGTCATCTTTCACTTCTCTTGAGAACAGGCAGTGATGTTTCCTTGCAATCTTTCACAGCCTGGAAGGATGCCTCCATCACCGTTGCAGCAACGCTGTGTTGGGGCAGAAGCTCAGCAATTGGCTTCTTCACACATGTTCACCTGCTTCAGAGGAGGTTGTACAAAAACCTCAAATTGTTGTGACATTATCATTTTACCTATGCTAAAAAAATCACTTTCATTTATTGCCCCATGTTGCCTTCACAATACCCTGTATATCTCTCTTACTGCTCTAGGCAAACAAACTAAAAACTGTTCATACCCAGATTTGGGGAACCACCGAGGCTGGATGACACTTCCCACATTATGCTGGCATTAGTCTGAAACGGGAGACATAGATATACCCCATTAAATATACATACAGGACAGAGATGAGAGGCTTGAATTTGTTTTTTGCGTCTGCTACAGTTCGTCCTTTGCCACTTCCTTTTGGTATTATCCCCTTTTTTTTGCCTTTCCGTGATTATAAAGCCCTATTTCCCTGCATGCACTGCCTATGATTTTTATTTATGTGGTGTAAGTTCATAACAGACAACTGCTTAATGCAAGAAGAGGCTTGATGAAATCCAGCAGGTGAAAGCTGGATCGAGATGCAGTCATGCTAGAAATAAGGTGCAGCTCCTTTTTTTTTTTCTAATGTAATGAGTATTTAGCTTTTAGAACGCCTTAGCCAGAAACTGCTTTCGTCTCAGCTTGCAGTCTTTATGCCAGGATGGTCCATTGTGCTAAAAGAAACATGGCTAAGCTGGCAGTTTGATAAAGCAGCAGGCAGGCATGTTCTGTTATATGCATTGTGGCTATCGCTCAAAGATCCTGAAAGCTACCAGTGAATGCTCGGTCAAAGTAGAAGATCAGACCTTTCAGAAGCTCAGAGTCTGGTCCTACTTCGGTATGCATGGCCTGGACATGTGCAGCCTGAGCTCTCGCCTCTTATGAAACTACAAAGTGTCCCCAAAGTAACTGGAGATACATCTCTACCTTAAACAGAGGGCAAACTTTCTTCTCTCATTAACTCATTACCTTTTAATCTGCAGACAAGCCAAACCCTGCTTTGGTATATATTCAGGCTTTTCTTATTTATTATAAATTTTTGAAGACCTACGCTACATTGATGACTTTTTAATTTTAAAAAATCCAGAAGACTTTGTTATGTAGCTGTAAAACTTACGGTTAAATACCAACCAATTTAGCGAGTGTGCTTGTGCTGCTCTGCAGAGGTACACAGATGTACACTTGGAAACCCTCCTGTCAGTACGTCAGCATTTTGACACTGCTACAGCCTGAGGTTAGCAGGATTATTTTCTTTTGTCCAGGGTTTAAAACATTGCTCCTAACCCTGTATCTGGGTAAAATAAAGTGAATCCACTGAAGGTAAGAAGTTGACTTTATTATCTGTAGGAGAAACGCTTCTTGAGTATGTAATTCAAGAATACAATTGAATTACAATTATATTGGGCACTAACAGGTGAGCGAGCTCCAGTAGTGGGGGGACATGCACACACACACCTTCCAGGCACAAGGCTGTGGAGGGGAGTGGTGGGATTCCCATTGCCAGAGATGTCACAGCCCAGAGCCAGGCACGTGGGGAAAGTCCTGCGGAGACACGCCAGTGGGTACCTGCACCAAACCGGGGCTCAAAAGGTAAGTTGATGGCTGTGAACACAGCAAGGCAAAGGCAAATTCGCTGTTAAGTTTTTGCATTACTATTAACAGTAAAAGTACAAGGGGGTTCTGATGTGTTCTTTGGTGTATATTTGCTGTTATTATTTTACTCAAATGAAAGGAAGGGAAAGTAAGAAGAGAGTGCAGAGGAAAGGAAACTAATCCATGTAAATCTACTGAGTTTCTTTCTTTTCCTCATAGGAACCAAAAGTGCTGAAGGGTGCTGGGATGCTGTCAGCCCACGTGTCCCCTCCTCTCCCTCAGATCTCCCCGAGCTTTACCCTGGTGAAGGTCCCCTCTGGGGGAATGCAGGGAGGGAATGCTCCCTGCAGGGATGAGAGCTCGTCATCCCAGGTAGGATCCAGTTTAACCCAGAAGCAGAGACTTCCAGGTATTCCATGCATTCTAAAATGCATGCGGTGTCATTTCTTTTCTTTGTAATAAACTGCGCCCACCATAGCGTGTATTCTTTTAAATAACATTTTAAAATATTTTCCGGTAAATTAAAGAGATGACATGTTTGTAGGGTTCATTGTTAATTTCATTTCCTTCAGCTCAGCCAGCCAGATCAAACGCAATGTTATTAATCTTTGTTTAAAAGAAGATCCTTTGCCGAACAGTAATAAATGGTCTTGATAGATTTGTCAGGAAAATGAATGATAATCATTTGCAGATAGACACAAGCCTAGTATGGAAGATTAATAAGAAAATATGTATTGGTATCATTAATAACATCTGCTGCCAATGGACTTGTATATTGGTTACAGCTCTGAAAGCGATGCGTTCTGGTAGGATATTGCACTTCGTCACGCGCGGTGAGGAGCGAGGCTGCGCAGCGCTCCTGCGGCGGTGACGCGCCGCTCCCCGCGAAGGGCTCGCGAG
>NW_010539881.1:0-16617 GCF_000687285.1 Phaethon lepturus
GTTTCTGTGATTCTGTGATTCTGTGATACATTGTCTATCTGGATGTAAAGCAGAAGGTCCTGATCTACATGAGCTGGATTTGGCTTGAAGGGTGAATGCAGAATGAATTGGCAGTTTAATAAGCATCTCTGATTGAGACAGTAATTCTATATAGTATAGCATACTATATATTATGGAAAAGCCAGTCACAGACTCATCAATGTCATTTAACCCACCCTTATTTTGACCTCCACCTCTTCTGTCTGCATTTTGAAATAAAGGACAACAGCAGACACCAGAAGAAAGCCAGCTTTTTCTCTCTAAAGCTTTTTAGACACTTAGTTTCCTCAGCATGTTCTTTTGCAGGTTCTGGTTCTTTCTAAAGCCAGACAGGGTCACCAGTCTTATTCTTCTCCTATTTCTTCCCAGCCCAAAACACCACCTAGATGAACTTCCCAAACTCCAGAGTCATAACAACATCGATGCGTCTTTTTCAGTGAAGTACCTAGGATGAAAAACATAGCCCAAATATCACTCCCACAAGGAATTATCAATGGTCATAAATCTCTGCCCTGGTTTTCTATGACCAACTGCCAGAATCCCATTTACCAAGTATATAAAAATATCACCTGCTGTTTCTGAAAACATTTCAGTTCCACACAAATAATCAAAAGGTTCTCTTTTACACAGCAATGTAATTCTTTTAGAATATTAAATGATGAGTTCTTCTGGTGTCTCTATAGTTCCCAGAGTAAATCCATCCCTTTTTAATCTCTCAGGGCCAAGGAACTTTTCTTGGATCCTGACCTTCAAGGAACCAGGCAATTTCAGATTTCTGTTTACTGATCTTTTAAGAGCTTTCCCTTCTCTTGAAGGACTGTGTTTTTACACACCATTATGTGTTCAGTCCTTCTAATGACTACTTCCCCTTAGCAGGGGAACACAATGTAACATAGTTGAAGTGATTTCATTTAATCAAACAATGGATATTCTCCCCCTGTATAACACGACACCTTTCTGTTGCGCAGTAGGAATGGGTAGCTAGACATTAACAAAGATATTTAGTGTATCTGAATAGTCAGCATGAATGAGGTTGTCCCTGTAAGTCCATCCTTTATCTAACTGCTGATGTTACTTTTTTTGACACTGATGCCACTGTTGCTGGCACCACATTGTTTTGTGCACCTGTTTCAGAAGTAGAACTAACAAACCTCCCAAGTTGCTTATAGGTACTCCTTCTCTCCTGCAAAGTCATTCATTCCTTCTGAGACTAATTCCCCTGGACTGGTCCTCCTGCTTGCCCATGCTGTGCACATTCTGCTACCAGTTACAAGCTCTCAAGAAGTCACGTTAAGCCACTGGGGTTCCTGCTGCTTCCTCCAAATGCTTTGGCTTTCAAACACATTACCTTGGCTTGCACTCACCCACAGCACGTGTAGCTCGACATAGTGATTCTTTTGTTTAATTTTTAGTTTTCTAGACTCTGATTCTGAGCTCAACATTTCTTTCCAAATCAGTTCTTCATTTTAATATTGCTTTGTGCCCTGAGTTTTGGCAGAGAGACCCTAGAGGTACAAAAGAATGAGAGTGGCAGAGCATAGCAATGGCAAATAGCCAAGGGAATCTGGGGAGAATTCAGAGCTAAACACTCAAAGGGAAGGCAACCCATTCAGGAAAGTCTTTGATTTCCTCTTTATATCTGAGCAATGTCCTCTGTTGTCCAGCATGAATATTACAAAATTACATAGCCCTATTTTATTACAGTCACTATTTTAATCTAAGAATAACTTTCTGTTATCCTAATACTTAGTAATTACATTATTAGTTAACAGACAATCAAGTAATTCAGTTGCTAAAGCACAATTTCTAGTGTTTGCTTATTTAGCGATATTTGGCCCAGTACCAGTGTAAGCACAATAGAAAACTGAGCAGATTACAAAAGGTATATCAAAAGTCATATTTACTTGCAGGGTAACTCTCCAGGCATAGCAATCACAATCAGTAAATGTAGATTTAACCTCTGAAGTATTAAAAGTAAACAGCCCAAGGAACTGCAGAGATGGCCGATACAGCATCCAGCATTAACTCAACAGCCTGTGGCTGCTCAGCTTGTACAACACAAACATAACACTGCACTTTCTACAGTGTACTTGGGACCACTTCAACACACAATAAAAGGGCAATATCTGGAATAGTAATTTTACATGCGTGTTGCTTAGAGTTTTGAGCAAAATGTTCAGTTTTTCTTCATTAAGCCTTCCTTGTAGCGCATAAAGTGAGCTTGCGAGGAGCTTTCTGTCTCCCGCTGAAACACTGTACAGTAAAGCTTCTCACAATGTACCTTTACCTACATCTACTTCCAAAATGGTGAGCAGTGTTTGTCATTCATTCGCAGAGAAATTCCAAAACTTGCAAGATGTGTCCATCACTACATTTGAGGCATCTTCTCAGGCCATTTATCAGGTAATAATGAAATGTATCGCTTGGGAGTAATTGCAAAAATGATGGGTAGCTATAGCCAGTCCTTAGCAGACCAAAACAGTGTGTTGTTCATTAGGTATTTTCCTGTAAATTGAATTACATAAATCCTTTGTGACTTAAATACTGTCTGGGCTATGTTAGTTTGAAATGTAGTTGAGACAACCAAGGCCAATAAGCAGTCAACATAATGATAACTTAATTTTGTAGAATTAGAAATGATTAAACTAAAGGAACTCTCTGAATTTGACTTGGCCCAAAATATGGATTTTTTTCAAATAAATATCAGTGTAATTGTAGCATTTTAAAAATCTAATTAAAACTGTTCTTAAATAACCATTTTCTTAAATAAAGTGTTCTCCTACAATGTTGAAAATTCAAACATTCACATGTAGTATTGAACTAATTTAAAATTTTCTTAGGGAATATGAGAGGCTCAGGTCCTGTACAATTCCACTGCACAATGTCATTGAGTAATTTCAGTCTGATTGCAAAACCAACAACAGAGACTTTTGTCTATTAAAACAAACAAGTGTAAAAATCAAACTACAAAACAGTGAGAAGAAAATTGGATTTTAGGAATCCCTTTGGTTTAAATAATCAAAAGCTATACTAATAAAGGCAGTGCAATCATTCTCCTCACAATACATGACATAATATTGAAACATGCAGATCTAATTTGTGACTGTTGTAGCTTTACACATACACATTGAAGCTGCCTGAATGTGCTCAGATGGTTTGTTTTGAATGTATTATTGCTGCTTCCATTGAGCCTATTTCTACTGTCTTTCCTAAGGCAAATCATCCAGTACAGGAGATACTTCATTCACTAATACCTTTCTGGATGAATAACTCCACTGATGAAGAGTATACACTCTGTTCTTAGCTAAAGATTTTAAGGTACTTTGTTTACACCAGAGAAACCAAAGGAAGCAGTGCAATAGAAACTCATGCATTCGTTTCTAGTGAAACGGAATATGAAACAAAGAATGCCAAGTCTTTACAGGCATGACCTTGATACTTGTATTTTTGATGATGCTTATGAAGATTTTCTCAGGCAACAAATTCCTTCCTAACTCCTTGGGCATTCAGGTTTTCATAAAAGGGCCTTAGGCACTAAAGTACCTTTCTCATGCATGACTATCTCTGGCTAGCTACCCTTCAGATGCCTTAAGCATCTTGAAGCTCGGTCTGTCAGCTGGCCACCTAAACATTAAGCATCATGATACTATGTATCATGACATCAAAACTCTTACACAACTTTTGCAGCAGATCTGTGAAATGCAGGTGGGAAAGCTACAGCTGAGAGGTACAAAACTTGGTTTTGTGCTTCATAGCATAGTTATAGTTACATGAAAAACTGAGATACAGAGCATACAATTGTAGGGAGGCTAGACCATTGTAACTTCTTATACTTTTTTTTAGTAACAGCATAATTCTCACCAACACTGTTTTATGACGAAAATAAAGAACTGAAGTAAAAGCCAAGGAGAATTTTGACCATCCCCAAATTCCTTTTGATGTACAAGTTATGTCCAAAATATAAACACGGAAATAAAGATCAAAGCATCGATGCCGATACGTAATTGGTATCTCTTGTGCGTTTATCTTCTAGGCTTTAAATAAATCCAGATAGATAAAAATAAGAGTACTAGTGATAATAAATTGTAATCTGTGAAAAATTGAGAAATAATAAAGAGAGACTAAGGAATACACTGTGTTGCCTTTGTCCATGATGTTTGTTGAGGAATCTGCAAATACTAGTAAGTGTAGAAAAAAGTCTTGTGTAATAGCAATAAACAAGACACATGGATAGGAAAAAAATCCAGAACCTTGGAAAAAACCCTTCCCCTAATCTTTAAATATATAAATTTTACCAAAATTGAAATGCACCTATCTCTTATCCAATTCACAGAAAGCATACTGCAAATGCAGCCAACATACAATGACCATAAGTTTTAAGAACAACATTACCAAATACTATAACTAAACTTGTGATTTTTGGAAATGTGAATCCAAAACATAAAAATGAAACCACAAACTAAACAACAGTAACTGTAGCTCCAGCAGGGTACTATTCATCATTTGGCCTTGGATATGACTTCATTCAGTGCATTTTATAGATAACGGAAGAAATAATTGTGATTGGCATTTGTCTATTAAAAATGTATATAATTTTTAAAGAACATAATCACTTAGGGGGAAAAAGTATTTTTTTTCCTAAAAGTCCAACAGTACTTTATTTGCCATGGGAGTCTTTCAGATTATGCTAGAAGAAAATGCACTAAAGAATCCTTGGCATTCACCTTTTACCAGTCCCAGACTCCTTGTGCAAAATTTCTGCTGCGTGAAATGGAAAGCTTTGCACCGTTTTATGACTGATGGACTCAGAGGTCCTTTTCAGTGGTAAAACCACAGCAAGTTGTAACAATAAAATCCACAGATTGCTTTTAGGATGAGGGAGCTCTATATTTATTTTACCACAGCATAGTGAAGCTGTGATCTTTTTAGGTGTGTTTATCATCTTGACAATATACCTAAGTGTGGTGGGTTGACCTTTGCTAGATGCCAAGTGCTCACCAAAGCTGCTCTGTCACACCTCCTCCTCAGATTGGCAGGGAAGAGAAAGTATAACCAGAAGCTTGTGGGTTCACATAAGGACAGAGGGAGATCAGTCAGCAATTAGTGTCATGGACAAAACAGACTCGACTTGGGGAAAAATTCATTTAATTTATTACGAATCAAATTGGAGTAGGATAATAAGAATTAAAAACAAATCTTAAAACACCTTCCCCCCACCCCTCCCTTCTTCCTGGGCTCAACTTCATTCCCGATTTCTCTACCTATTCCCACCCTGAGCAGCACAGGGGGACGGGGAATGGGGGTTGTGGTCAGTTCATCACACATTGTCTCTGCTGCTCCTTCCTCCTCAGGGGGAGGATTCCTCACACTCTTCCCCTGATCCAGTGTAGGGTCCCTTCCATGAGAGATTCTCCAACATGAGTCCTTCCCACAGGCTGCAGTTATTTATGAACTGCTCCAGCATGGGTCCCCCACGGGGCCACAAGTCCTGACAGCAAACCTCTGGGCTCCTCTCTCCATGGGGCCACAGGTCCTGCCAGAAGCTTCCTCCAGCGTGGGGGTGTCCCACAGGGTCACAGCCTCCATCGGGCATTCAACTGCTCTGGTGCGGGGTCCTCCATGGGCTGCAGGTGGAGATCTGCTCCAGTGTGGAGCTCCATGGGCTGCAGGAGGACAGCCATGGTCTTCACCACAGGCTGCAGGGGAATCTCTTGGCACCTGGAGCATCTCCTCCCCCTCCTTCTTCACTGACTTCAGTGTCTGTAGAGCTGTTTTCAGATATTCTCATTCCTCTCTCCAGCTGCAAAATGCAGCGTGCCTTTTTTTTTCCCCTTCTTAAACACATTATCCCAGAGGCACTACCACCATCACTGATGGGCTCAGCCATGGCCAGTGGTGGGTCTATCTTGGAGCTGGCTGGAATTGGCTTTACTGGACACAGGGGAAGCTTCTAGCAGCTTCTCACAGAAGCCACCAATGCAACTTCCACACCCAAAACCTTGCCACGCAAGGTGCCAAATACAATAAGGAAGTTTTGTTTGTCCATTTTAAGTCGGAGACTATCAGTTGCCGCAAGAAGGCCAGTACTAGAGAAGCCTGAGCCTTTATACTAATGGTATAAAATAGGTGTGAGGCTAATGAAGATATATTGATTGGTACCTTTTTACGTCCTAAATACATATTTTACTAGATTCCATTCTGTTTGGTAGAAGGCTGTTGAATTTATTCACATAGGGTTGTTTGGCCATCTGCAATGAAGCTCCAAACGAGTAGCAGGAAGACTTCAGTTCAGTTTTCAATAAGCCATGGCAGAGATTTTGGCCTAAATCCAGCCTTCTGTTTCAGCTTTAGATTTGGCCCGCTGTCAACATCTGCAAAGCAAACTTGCATGCCTTGCACAACTCAGCATTTAATAATTAAGTACTAAATTTAGCTACTTAATACTTGACAGATTTGTGCACCGAAAATGAAAGCTAATGTTACTGAGCCAGAATAGCCAAAAAGACAATAGAAGAAACCATGTACTACTTTGGATATGACATAGTTCATTGTACTTTTCATATGTATACCTACAAATTATGAAAATAATTCAGAGGGAAGGGACATTCCCATCAAAACTATTCTACAATCAATGTTTATACAGACTATGTATATATGTGGAACATAAGATACTTTTGAGAAAAAGAGTAGAAGACTGAAAAAAATGCTATGCTAGGAAAGCCCTGGGGAACTCAAAACAGCACAGAACACTGCTTTCTCAGCTATTTTATTAGGAGTAGGACATATTGTAAATACAGTTTTAGTGGTGGAATTTTAAAATCTCTGAAATCCCTGTGAGCCACCATTACTATTGACCACAGTGGGGCAGAATTAACTGCTGATCATTTTTGCAAACCCAGCCTAAATAAAGACCTGGAAAACATGGGTCCAACCTAGCCCCACTATCCTTAACATGCCAGTTATCCTTTGCATTATGCTTGTGTCTCCACCACTACAATAAAAAATGAAAATGTTTTTCTTGACTACGGCCTCCCACACATGCAAAAAATAAACATTATTTAAACATCATACACAAAGACAGGGAAATGAACAGTTAAAATTGCCACGTTTTAACATCTCCTTCCTTATCAGTAAAAGAAAAAACTTTCTGTGTCCAGTAATGTACTAAGCTTAACATTATCCTTTTGAACAATATTTTACTTTCCTTGTTCTATGTGATACTGAGAACTGAGTATATTGTTGCATGGAGAATTGGAAATGTAATCTGTTTATTATTTATTGTACAAATAGGTTAGCACATTCAGTTTTGCTGTACTATTAAGTATAATAGCTTGTTACCACCCTAACAGTTGCTGTTCTCACATATGAGACAGATTTTTATGATCTTACATAAGATTTAGACTTATGATAAAGTCTTAATAAACTCACTTAGATTTTTCTTGAAACAGGGTGTAAAAAATGACTCTGCTCATGGGAAAAGACTGCTGTGTACCCCTGATATTGCTTCAGTCTAGAACTGATAAAGCAGGTGCCTTTGTGGGTGGTTTACACCTGCATTAGAGCTCAAAACTGTATGACTAAAAGCCCAGCACCCGAGTTTCCACACAAAGCTAAGAATCAACAATTTAGGCATAGCAACCTTACAAAAAAAGAAAAATATCCCAAAACAGTTTGTGTACCATTCTGACAAATGTTTTTACATATGGACAATTTATCTAAATAAAGAGATATAGGAATAGAGTATTAGGTACTAGTATTGTTTGAGATTAGTTAGTGATTTTTAAAAGGTTGTTTCTTCAGAAAGCAAAAGAAAGAAAATTCTTATGTATATTTATACATCTTATAGCTTTATATATTTATGTACTATATATATTACATATTTATATATCTTACCATGAACTAACTGTTTCTGCTTATGTTAGATACATTCCTTCTCCCTTTCTTTTGCTAACAACTCTCTGGAAAAGCGTACAATACTGCTTAATTTTTAACAGAAAGTTAAAACATTTCATACTTATTTTCACATGAAAGAGAAAATTTATTTGTATTAAGATGCCTTTAGGTATAAAGAATTTTTAAGCTTTTGGTTCAACCCTGTGTTTAATAACAGTGAGTTGGAAATATCTGAGACTAAGTTCTTCTTAATTTAAATTCTTTAGATTGTGTTCAGTTAAACTGGAACAAGCATGAAAATCAATCTTACTTTACATGAGAAAGGAAAAGAGGCAAGAAAAATAAGCAGGAAATACAGCTTCCACTTATCTATTTTGTTATTATATGTATTCACAAAACATATAAAATGTGGATTTTATATGTACGTTTTGAAGAACTGTTCGTTTAAGAGTTTTATGCAAACAGCCAGTTTTCTTTTTTCCTTAACTTTACTAGACCTGATGTTAATATCTGAAAATTAATGAAACTTTTCAAGTCATCAGTTAACTATTTCTTATCATATCTTCTTTTCACAGATAGTAGCATGTCTTTGCTTTCTCTACTGCCCTGCTTTTCTAATTCATTAAGTAAATTCAAGAATGAACATTACGCCCAGTTATAATTCAGATAATCAGGGTTTGATACTGTCATCTTTTCTTTTTTCCTGACCTTACCAAAAATTGTGATCTCAAAATGAAATTACCACTTGCTTGTAAAACACACATATTTTGTATTTTCATTTTTCTTCTGGGACATTGAGATATTATCTGGCTTTTAATTACAGATTGCACAATAAAAAAATTGTAGTGTGCCCTCAAGGTTAGAGTGCCACTTTGGATTGAATCATCCATCTTGCATTTAATCTTCAATTCTGACACAAGCCACAGCTTTTGTCAGGAAGAATTTTTGTTTGGATGTTAGCTTTTTATATATTGCGAGAGAAAGCTGTCTGATGCATTCCCAACAGCATAGTCAGAAGCATTCACAACCATTGTGAAATGATGCAAGAAATCAGCTATTTAGAATGCATGAAGATCACACCAGAGGTTGCAAGAGTCTTTTTTAACTTCCTTTCTTCCTAAGAAATCTTCCCTCCCACAGATCTCTGTCACTGGATACATAGGGAACCATTAGGAAACCAGAAACAGAAATTGCCACGTTAGATCAGTAAAATGTTCCTAACAGTGGCTGGTATAAGGGATTTCAGAATAACCGCAAACAAAACAAAAACTCAACCTACAGTAGGTGGGTACAGGAAAGTTCATTCTTGCTGCATATGCATGTTACTTACTGATGTTCTGCAACATCAGCAAAGGTAAGTATTTTGGAATTTGCAATGCATTTCAAAGTAAGGGAGTATTGAAAAAACACTATTGAAGAGCAACAGTGAAGAACATTAGCAGTTCTCTGCTACTTCTCAGTGAAGATCCAGTCTTAAACATGCTTAAAATATAACAGTGAATCCACAGGATGACTCGATACCCTACAGGATGCCTGAAGCTGGGGCACATTTCATCTCCTACAGTGTACATGATGTTGGGTTGCTCTAGGGAGTAGCCCAATAAACTGTCATCTTGTAAACCACGGGTTGTGTCTCCAAGAGAGTATGGGATAAAAGGTCTCAGGGTTAGCTCCTCTACAGTGGAGCCAGTGCTATGGAGCTGGAGTGAGAATTTTTACCAGGGCCTCTAGTGACAGGACAAGGGGTAACAGTTTTAAGCTGAAAGAGGGGAGGTTTAGACTAGATCTAAGGCAGTTAATTACATATAAAGAGGAAATTCTTTACAATGAAGATGGTGAAACACTGGAACAGGTCGCCCAAAGAAGTTGTGAGTGCCCCATCCCTGGAAGTGTTCAAGACCAGGCTGGATCAGGATTTGAGCAACCTAATCTAGTGAAAGATGTCCCTGTCCATGGCAGGGCAAGTGGAACTAGATGATCTTTAAAGGTCCCTTCCAACCCAAACCATTCTATTGTTCCATGAATGCTACACTTCTGCCTGCACTAAGGAATAATGTGGAATCCACCTTTAAACTTAACCTTTTTTTTCTTGCCAGGGTTTTCACCACATCCGCTGAATGATTGACTGTAGAATGGGATTTAACATGGACTGATGGTTGAATTTAAAATACAAAATATAAATACACTATAAAGTATAAAAATACAGACATATAAAGAATAACTAGATAGGCAGTGTGATTTGTCTTTTGCCATAAAAGAAACCTGCAGAAGAACAAATGCCAAATTTAGATCCTAGCCACTGGGAATAATTCACCTTCAATGAGGAAGACCTAAACCACATTTCCCTCCCCCCTTTTTTAAGTTACTAGCATTATATTACTAAAAATTACCCTGCATTGCTAAGTTTTTGGCATCTTCCAGGGACAGAACTTCATAATGCATATGGACAGTCAACAACTTCACCAAATCCTCCAGAAAAGAGAGCTGCCGAGAAGCCATTTCACCAGAGCTGAGAAGCTCAGGCTAGCTGTGGCCCAGAACAGCAGGTCCTGATATGGTGCCACAAAGGAAACTTCAGGCCTTTCACCTGATAAATGAACATATTCGTCCTTGATGATAGGCTTGCAAAAGCTATCAAGATGGAAAACTGTTATTTGTATTTTCTCCTGAATGTTAGTTTACATTGTTTATGCAGAGCTGAGCTCTTCTATTTCAAACACTGAATAAATAAATCTTGGTCAATTCGTTTGACTTCATCTGGCTTCAAATGATTTGAGGCTATTATAGGAATGATTTTTTAAAATTATTATTATTTTCAGCAATGCACTCTACAGGGGATACACTGTTCTCTTTTTTGAAGTAGGATGTGTTTTACTTCAGGCCTGTACACCTTTAAGGAAGAATGTTTAAATCTTAACCTGAAACCCAATGAGTCAATGGAAATAACATAGATCCTATTGATCAATATTTCTTAAATGGAGATATAAAATTCTTCCTGCAGTAGAGACTAAACATGAGGAAACTGAATGCCAATTATTTTACAGTATGTGACTGAGACTCTAAGTGAAGATTAAAATTATAATAGATATAATAATGCATTTTAAGTGGTATTCAATAGCAGCACATTAATAGTACTGATACACTAAAAAGAAACACTGACTAGCCTATTAAAAAAACTGGAACATCACTTAATACCACAAAGAAAACACAGTCAGACACATAAAACCTTCATTATGTCTGCCAGATCAGTTCAGATGGTTAGAGTATGATGATGGGAGACAATACGAAGAATATGAACTATTTGTTTCACAGTCATCTAACACATCTGCATAGATATTGATCATTAAAATCTTAAATATTACATAAGAGAGTATACGGCACAAATGCCCACACTGAGTTGTTAAAAATAATGAAAACGGGGTAAGGAAACAGAAGTAAATCATTAAGAAAGAGAAAAAAAAATTGTGAATGCATACAGACATGCATATGCACTTCTACATATGATTATTTTTTATATTAAGAATTTATGTGTGACCTGAAGTGTAGGTATGTGAAAGAATAGTCACTCATCCATTCTCTGCAAGTGATCAATTTTTTTCTTTTTAAAGGAAGGATAGGATCCCAATTGGAGCATCTATGCTAACATTGATGGCCAACGTATATTTTATAGTTAAGCAGCTTAACAAAACTAGAAGAAGAATGTTATTAAGGTCTCAGAACCATTCCTCAAAAATGCAAAAGTGTTAGAGCTGAGAATGCTTGCATTATCACAATGCAGTCTTTTGAAAATGCTTTGAAATATAGCTTTTAATTAAATAGTTACATACTTAGTTTTGCAAGGTTAGTTTCTGACCAATAAAAGACAGAGTCTTAACATAGGAAACATCAGACTTCTGTAGCATCAGTTACTAGCTTTTCTTATAAATAAAAGGAGATTAAGATTCAGCAGAATATGTAACTAGTAATGAGTAGCCCACTGGTAAAATGTAATGTATGCTTTTTTCCACTCACCTGCAAGGACCCAAGAAGATTGAATGGTCCTTCTTTCAAACAATTTCCCCCCCCCAAAAAAATTCAAAACAAAGGAAAACCCCAAATATGTTTAAAAAGTTCTAGAATATATTCTAATTCTCACACTTACTTATGTATTAGCTGGCTAAACAATTAAAAATATTTGTTTAGGAGGTAAAATAAAAAGCATTTAAATTTCAGACATTCTCCATCAGCAAACCACAACTTTTCAGCTATGTTATAATACAAGAAACAAAAGATGTCTCAGCAAGAACCCATGCTGAACAACAAATTCATACACTTCTAGCAGAAGACTATCTGATGATACTTAATTAATCTCTGATTAATGACTTTTTAATTTAGACACTACAATTATTTTTGCAAATACCGTAACAAGCAGGAAGAGTCGCACATGATTTTTTCAGTGTAAATTGCAATAATTCTACTTAAATCAGGCTTGGGTTTATTCTCTTCTAACCTCTCCTTCATCCAACCCTCACTAATTTTTAGTGCAGATGGAGTTTAGTTTTATTTTTATCTTTCCTATGTTTGAATTTTTATTCATGCTTCAAGTTAATTTCTGCCTTTATTTTTGCAATTTGCTTTGTTATGGTACTCCTGAATCTTGTTTAATCTTGCAGAACGTAAGAATCTGAAGCTTAAAGCAGATATTTAAATTGGGTCTTAGACATTATCTCAACTTTTCTGCATTGTGAAAAATTTAGACAGATTACTGTACAAATTGTACCATTAACTGTATAGCTGAGTTCTATATAGTGCAATTTAAACATCCACCTACATAGCAATACATAATTAAAACATTTGCAGTAAAAACTTCCCTAATACTCATTTTATGTATCTGAAGCCATTGGATTTAGAGCAAGTCTTTTTATATTAAGATTGCCTTCTACATTTTGGCCATGGTTCTTCAACGAATATGTCCATTACATTAGCAGCTACGCAACAATACCTGAATCGACTTCAAAACTGTTGTTCTAACAGTATATGCTGACAGAAAGATTTATTTTGCCTTGCCTCACAGATGACACTCATTCACTCATTCTCATTGCCATTTCCATCTTTCCTCTATTATGTTCCACCTGTGAGGTTTTATGAAGCTTTTGAGAAGCAGAGGTTGCTGCTTTTCCTCTTGGAGTCACTAATTCTTTGCAGCACTTTCTGTTTCCAGTAAAGCACTTAAAATTGTTTTGCATATTCTTTCTTCTTCCTGGAAGCTGGAAAATTCAGGTCATCTTTCTGGAGTTTCTGGACAACTAGTTTAAATAGCAACAAAAGTTGCTCACTCTCAAATGCTAACATGCAAGATCCTAACAACTGTGTAGTTTATTTCAATGAATTCAGGGTCCCAAGGTTTTCTGTACAGCAGTGAGAACAACATGTACAAAATGAATCAAATTAGAACATATGCACTGCCAGCATACGTGAACACATTTCTGTCTAGAAACCTTGGTTGGTAATGTGGTAAACCAACAGTGGGAAAAACAAGTTAAGCATTGTCAGTATCAGTTCCAAACTTCCATCGGTTTTTCAGTATTAAAAGTAACTTATGTGGACAGTCATAACTACTGCACTGTTGTAATGACTTCCAATTTTTTTAACAACGTGATAGGAAAAGAAATAAGAATGAAAACAAGTAAGATATTTAATGAATTAAAAATCCTTTCATCAATATAAAAACACTCATAATACATTTTCTCAGAAGACATCTTCTTCTGCTAATTAAACTACTTAAATTCAAGAAATAGAATTAAAATACAAAGTGTTCACCAACACGTCCACCAATCATTTGCTCCAGCTGTTAATATGTGGCAAGAGAGTATCACAGATTGAGTATTTACAATTGCTTGGCTTTTAAGAGTTATCACAAGTATGAAAGCACTCCCTGATGAGATTTGTAAAACCCACTGAAGTACTGCATAGGTCATCATTTGCCAGTGCCGTGCATTTTCACTTCACTTCTTGAATAGGATTTTGTTTTCTTTAACTGCAAATGAATTTGGGGTGCACTATAAATTAAATGACCCATTTCACACATACGCACTTCTCCCCTTACAAACTTGTCCTGGTCTAGACACAGGGATCATGATAAAGCTAGTCATCTACGTAACATTTTCAGTGTCTTTTTTTTCTACCATTTTAGCAAGAAATATCTCAGGTTTGGCACATTAGCTACAGGAATTTTTAATTGACTTTTCAGAAGATACCAGACTCTCACAGTTTTCCTTGATTGGTTTATTTCAATTTTCAAAACAAAGTTTGTCTAATTAAAAAATGAAAAAGAATATTTCCAACCTTTTCCACTCCAAAATGTTACAGTTTTAGCCATCCTATCTGCCTGCACCTCTCATTTTCTCATGCTTCTCATGTTCTGCAGCTGTTGATAGCTCTCATTTTCCTCCTTCACTGGTTTTTAACAGTTCAGAAAGCATAAATTCTGCAGCTTGTTAATCCTGGGAATCATTTTCCTCCATCTCACTGTCTTGTTGTAGTGCTATATCTTTACTTGTCTCCTGCCTTGCAATCTGAATTTCTTCCAAAGCTGCTGCTTTATGAAAATTTTTAGGTTTGTGTATTCTTTTCAGTTGGGCAGCTACTGGATGGTGACAGCCATTGTCCTCCAAGCAATTTCTAGCTTACACACTAGAGGTTCTTTTGCTCAGCCCAGTCAACTCAGGAGCTTAGCATAAGCCCAAAACCTGTGAGTTTTAAAGGAGATTTTAGGTGAAAACTTAGTACATAAGAAGAGAGTTCTGTTAAAGACATAAGAGACAAATCAAAATGAATGAACTAAGTGGGAAATGCAGACAAAGACAGCAGCATTAAGGAGATAAGTGGAACAAAGCATGAGACCTCAGAGGAACAGGGGAGGACCAAGATGCCAGCAGAATTATTTTCAGCTTAAATAATAGCTCAGAAAGGATTCTATAAACTTTGCTTCAGAAAAACTTAACACCAATGGTTTTAATTAATTTATTGATTCAAAGGAAACTATATTACCTTGTAATATGATATTTAGTTTGCAGTTCTCTCTATCATTGGGCACTACCTGCTACAGAGTATGTGGAAAGAATCAGATAATAGGCACTGGCAGTATTCTATCCTAAGAGTAGAAATTATTGCTTACCTCAGGATAGTTGTCTTTTACTTCATTGGCATCATCAACTGATAAAAACAATGTTTTTACTTGTTTTTTCTACCCCTGTGCCCCATAAGATCAGCTTTTATTTTCATCCTTCTCTACATCCCACATACCTACACAACACCAACTACTTCAATATACACAATTATTTCACAGACATAAAAGAAATACAAAGTCCAAGCACCTAGCCACCAAGTATTTTCTAACCCATTAGAGTTAAAAAAAAAAACAAACCCAAAACCAAACCAAAGCAAACCAAACAAACCAAACCAACCAACCAAATAAACAAACAAAAAAAAAACCCACAAAGCAAAACTTAACAAAACAAACAAACCAAAAGAAGCATCAATAAAATACTGTATAGTCAAAACATTAGGATTCCATGCCTTGCAGGCAGGCACTTACTGGACTAGTCCTTTTTTCCACCTGAGCTCCATTACCACATACAGGTTTCCAGCATATTGTTTTGATTTATTTTGTTAGTCTTTCCTAAGAGTAAAGATGGATGACATGGAAATATGCACAACCACCAGGGATTTTTCACACTGAGTCCTATAGTGCAGGAATGGCCTTTTTAGCTGATCACATACATCTTCCAGAGCAACATGGCAAAGGCTCATGTTGGCATAAAGAGAAGGTCCAACAGCACTGAGGACTGTAGTTTCTTATAGTTTACTCTGGGGATCCAGCAGCTCAATTAAATATTGAAAAGATCATTATGACTAAACTTGCAACAAAACTTACAAATTTGTCACAAAATGTATAGCTCTGATTTTCCTAGTATAGACCAACCCCTAAAAGATTTGTGTAACCTAAATTACAGGCATGAAATTTATTCCTCTGTCTTTGCCACTATTTCTGAACGGTTTTAAATATAACCATTTCTTATACATTTTTTTCTTTCCTTGACTGAGGAGACAGACACAGATTGGAAGCCCTTAGTTCAGGAGATCCATTACAGCAGGGAAGAAACATAATGGACACAGAGGGCTTTAGGTTTTCACTTTCTTCAAATCACTTTTTTTTTTTTCAAGGTAACAATTACCAACAACATTCTTCCTCCGTATATTTTACTAACTTAAGGCTTCCTGAATCAAGAAGCTGAGATCTATTAAACCTCCCAATAGTATAAAATAAATACTTCATCTTTCTTCCTTATCAATAATAATAATAGTATGCTGAGTTTATCATTTGTGTATATGCTTTTATACTTAGTATCTTTCATTATCTGAATGCTCACATTTCAGCCTTTTGCTTTCAACTTTTGCAGTAGTCTACCTCAAGAGCTACTGGTCTTCAAACTCCATCAGATATGTCTATTCACTTCCAACATCTTTTCTTTTCACACAAAATGTAATACTTTATTTTGACCCATTTGCCTTGCAACTAATCTTCCTGAGTTTTGCTTCTCTGCTGTGATTATGGCTCCCCTTCTTCTTCTACCAGGTAACACTTAATTTTAATTAAATTAATCAGAGTCTGGATCACAGAATCACGGAATCACAGAATCAGTA
>NW_010539882.1:0-4208 GCF_000687285.1 Phaethon lepturus
TCAGCCTTGTCCTCATCCAAATAACACCAGTTTCCTCATTCTTGCTCGAATAATCTAGTTTTGTTTCCAGAAATACATAACTTTCATCATCACCTTGTGGTAGAATTCCCTTGGGAAAAGGCCAATTGTAGAACTACAAAGTGTCAGGACTGATAGGGAAAACTCATTTAAACTGGACTGAGGTGAATTTCTAATAAAAGCCTACTTAAAATAATAATTTAATAAAAAAAATAAAAAATATTTAAATCATAAAGTAATAAAATCCTAGCTTATAAGTATAACTTTACATTCCTCTAAAATGAAATACCACCTGGTATCCATATAGGGTGGACCAACAGAGGTGACAAAGTGTCAGCTGTCTCTTTTTCCAAAGCCACTTTGTGAAATAACTTTTCATCATTATCTTAAATGACTAAATTTAATATAAACACTCTTTTCCTTTTTTCAGGTATGTGGTACATAGTAATCTACAGCTGCTTTGTGATATTATTAGTTGATTGAGACCAAATCTCCTAACAGCTAGGAGCTGCACTGAGTATCTAAGATGAACTTACAGTCAGCACATTTTACAAACAATAAACTACACTAAAAGGTCAAATTTGTGATCTTTTAATAAATTTCAGTTTTGTTAGAACAATTGTATTTTGTTCTTAAAATATTCCTTCTTTCCATGGTCTAAGTATAAACATATTTGCTAGAGCATGTATCTGTGTCTGTTTATTTACAGACACACACAGCTTTAGGTGTGAACTCATAAAATAACTAGATGCATTTATTGACTTATCTTTTTCATGCAGGGACTAATCAGGAGTTTGAAAGGAAGGAAAAGGTTCCAATAGTGATTTCTTGAAATTTTAAGGCTTGAAAGAGAGAGACACCTCTATGATTCAATACTGACAGAGGCTGGATGTTGTATCCTGTGACTATACAGCTACATGTGAAGGTGGCTAATGACCAGTGTTGGATTGCTGAATGAGTGTTGTCCCCTGTTGATGAGGTGATATACTGAAAACAAATAAAATCACTTTGACTTAGAAAACAATAGTTATGGACATTGAAAGACATGATGTATCTTCCAAGTGTTTTGAACTGAAGAAAAATGACTTAGTGATCAAAAGAATTAATACGTGTCATGGGATCCCTTAAAGACTAGACTGGAGGATTGTGCACTCCAAACTCAATGAGATCATAAATATTTGAATGCTGTTATCACTCAACGAAGAATCAGTAAAGAAATGCAGGTATTCACTCCATTCACTTGTGTATAAATTATGATTGACAATCTGCATATCCAAATGAACTATAAGGTTCAGAGTCCAAGGTTTTCACGTTGTATGTATGGTTTTATGTCTAAAACCCACTTCTTTTATGTAGGTAAGTAGAGGAGAGAAGAGCAGGGAGGCAGATGAACCCTCTAGGTTTTGCATAAGCAAATGAAATATGGTTTTCTTCTTCTGCCACCCGTGTTTGTCTCAAGATGGTAAGTGGGTCATCTGTTCTGGGTTGTAAGTAAATAGTTCAGTACATTTTTTTATTGGTGTTAAGAGTGAATTTAAGGCAACAGACTGAAAGGGTGATCTATTTCTTTGTTAGAATGATCGGTAAAAAATGAGATTTCCAAAGTTCTCTGGACTGTGGATTCAGATGATGGACTGTGTCTCTATTTAACTGTACATAATGACTTGAAATATGATAATGACTGATAGCTGATAATGGCATCAGAAAGTGTGTTCTGGTAGTCACAATCAGTACTCTTGGGTGGATCCCATCAGGCCCCATAGACTTGTGGGTGTCCAGGTGGCTTAACAGGTCCTTAACTGTTTCCTGCTGGATTATGGGCGGGTTATTGTGCTCTCCATCCCCATCTTCCAGCTCAGGGGGCTGAATACCCTGCGGATACAAGAGACAAGAAGAGTCTCAGTTGATGTTCTCAGCATTTATTTCTTTCTGCTGTAGTTCATCTCTAAGTTGTTATTGTACATGACAATGATTGCACTTGAGCAGAAAGTGAATAAGCCTTCCCCAGTTGTCGGAGTCCAGAAGTGCAAGGATTACTTCTATGATGCAGTTATTATGGTCATCCAGGCAGGTGAAGAGAGAGTTTGGATACAGGAGTAATGTAATTTGACAGCTCTGTTCCTCTTATAAGCTTCAGTGAGATGCAGAAGGTTTGGGGTGTAATGGTAGAGCCATTCCAGCTTTACAGAAAATATTGGGAGAGGGGACACTCAAGGTGACAGATTTAAAAATTGTGTCAATTGACTAGTAGACTTGACATAAAAATCATACAGATAGAAAGATACCTAAAACACTATTATTTTAGGAAGAATTCATTTTGATGGTTCAAGAAGATACAAGTCATCTCAGAGCAAAAGATTACAATGTTAATTAAGAAGAGTGTTTCACAGCAGAGTTAAAAGGAAGAGCAGAAAAATAAAAGTCAACCTCAGGTGATGCCACTAGTTGAAATGAACTCTGACATTCATTAAAAACATTGTTTAAAGAATTCAGACATTTGCAGTCAGAAACAGAAATTGAAATGGCCAGCAGTAGAATATTTAAAAACAGAAACCAGAATGGTCCTGGAATAAATGCCTGCAAGGAAATTCTTTCGAAATTTCTGATTTAGGACAAGGAAAATGTATTAATTCAGGATGCCTGTGAATGTGGTATCCGACAGCAATAGCCATGGTGGGGCTATTAAACAAGGAATAAAAGACCACAAGGACCACAAAAGAATTCTAAGAAAAGTTTTATCACCAGTTTGAGAAAAGGCATATTGAATTAGTGGAAGAAACTTCTACAATAGAGTTCCATTAAGTTTTAAATAAGACAGTTTGCTTGCTTCTTCAGTCACTTATGTGACTTATGTGACACTGCAAAATGTGGGTAAGACTGCTTCCCTATTCTGAATATTAGCAGGAGAAATTCACTGGCCTGTAAAGTACTTGAGTACTAGAGTAATGCCACCTATATCAAAGTATGATGGATGGATGGATGGATGGATGGATGGATGGATGGATGGATGGATAAACAGGTGGGTAGATGGGTGGGTGTATTACACAGAAATGGTATATGGATGCTGGTAAGCAAAGTGAGCTGATTATTAAAAAACGTTGAAACAGTGATGCAGGAAGAATTCAACATCACTGAAGGACTGGCATCTGTGAAGGCCACTAAGAGTACTTCTTGATTACCAATAGCTGTTTGCAAAAGGTCACAGGGAGATAATATTTTGGGGTAGTTCCATGTCACCAATGGTGCTTCAGCACATCACTTGAAGAGTATTTTTCTCCTTCAAATGATTTTATAAGGGTTAACTAATTCTTCCCATGTCCTCAGGGCTTCAAACCAGTAAGTGGATGATGTGAATTTGAATTTGTTCAGGCTCAGAATGACTTTCTGATCTGTAGGTTACTTAAAAAACAGAATCATCAAGTTTTTAAGAGTGACATGATCCTTGATCCTTTTTTTTTTTGCAAAGTAGGTGTAGACTCTAATCTCTACAAGGAATAGACACATCTCACTACAGCCTTGAGGTGGTTCTCAGCAGTCCTGAGCCAGGGAGATGAAATAGATTATGAGGTTTACTTGAATCTCATAGTCAGGGGGACTAAGTCCCAGAGGGAAGTGGGATTTAAGATACAGTCCCATTCACAGACCTTCTTTTCTGGCTATTTCGAAGCAACTGCTCTTTATTAACTCTTGTAGATTCCCCTCTGAGATCAGTATACCCCTGCAACGTCTCCCCATGTGTTGCTTGTAGAGTGCTCTTTGCTGTAGGGGAAACGCTTTATGAAGTTCAGCATCATGACTCCCAGCACAATGGGCCTGAAAGTACTTTTCTGTATGCAACTCCAAATCACAGGTTCAGTCTCAGAGCTGGGTTAGTGGTCTAGGTTATTAATTTTATTGCCTCCCTACATCCTGCCCTAGACTGTAAGTGGACCAATAGGTAGTTTTATGTTCTGTGATGATTGCCCAATTCCTATGTTCTGGTTCATTTATATAACATGCTATACTAGCATTACAGCTCATAATAGTTGTTGTGGTTTAACCCAGAAGGTAGCTAAAACAACCACACAGCCATTCGCTCACCCTCTCCGACCCCAGCGAGAGGGGGGAGAGAACTGGAAAAAAGGTAGAACTCATGGGTTGAGACGACAGTTTTATAGGCGTCGTGGTTTAGCCCCAGCCAGCAACTAAGC
>NW_010539883.1:0-25000 GCF_000687285.1 Phaethon lepturus
TTATTATTATTATTATTATTAACTTTTGTATCCTGTTCTGCCCCTCACCTCTGAAAAACAACATTTAAAAAAACCCCTTAAGCAGAGCATTCCTCTTTTCTTCCCCTTTTTTCTCCACTTCTAAAACACCCTCACTTCCAGAGGAGAAGAGATCCTGTTGACATGTCTTTTGGGAGAACTACCCTAAAGCTGTGCACTTTCTCCTACTGGGCACTGCTCAGCAGGGGAGGTTGTTCTCAGCTTTGAGTGGTAGTAATGGGGGTGGGAGGAGGTTGGTTATAGCTGGGGATGAGAAGCACGCATTTACATAGGCTCCTTTTCCCTGCCACCTCTCCACTCTCCAGCAAGCGCGGATTTATTTTAGCATTGGCCTTCTGAATCAGGATTAATTTTCCCCTGAATAGGTCAGCCTGGGGCAGAGCCAGGATCCATGGCCTTCCATAGCTGGGGTGACTCAGAAAGCCGGAGATACCTACTAAGCAGACAGGGCCTCTAACTGCTGGGCCTATGCCCAGTGCAAGAGAAGTATCCTGGAATAACCTTTCTGATAAACAGCAGAAAAATCCGTGTGCGGTCTTTTTTCAGAGGCTCGTGTCAGGCTGAAGCAGGCTGTAATGCTGCCCTCTGCTGTTGGGGTTCTGGAAAGAACCGTAAAAGTCAGTGATAAAATCCAGCAAAATGTTAACAAGATATAACAAGGAAAGCAGCAGTATATGAATATGTAAATTATTTCATCCTCTCATTTCATACAGTGTTTCAGCTAATTGAAATGTGCCCTCATATTTTCACTAGCAGTTCAGTTCATAGCAATAGAATATAGCTAGTAGTTCTGTTGGTTTTGAGCACTGGTAGTGTCCTCATGGCTGTGCAAAGAATCTTGTGACCTAGAAATCATACCTTCTGGCATGCTTGTTTATGTTTCAGTGTGCAGGAGAGATGCAGAGAAAGGAATTTCCATCAGTAAGTCAGATTTTCATAACTTTGTTATTTTTCTTACTATTATATAGAATTATTAAATTCCTTACTTAAAAGTACTTGAGATAAAGTTGTGTAGAAAGCTACATCCATCCAAAATTACTTTTATTTAAGTATGGGGTGCATAGAGGTGTCTAAGACTTTTTTTCCTAGACCTTTTTTCCTAATCCACGAGCCAGTGTGGAAGCAAAATGGAAGTAATCCAATATTTCCATCAGAACTAGAGGGAAGTGCCATCAAGGGTCATTTCCTAGCCCTAATGCAGTACACCCATGCTAGACTTGGGGCATGGGTAACCCTGAACCCTTGCACATCTGCAGATATCGTTTGTTAAGAGCTTTGCTTGAGACTCTGTTCTGGAACATAGCAGCCACATCTGGGCTGATCTCAAGGCTCTACTGAAGTAAATGGGTTTGTGGTATATGATTCAGGAAAACCACTGCTTCACTTCCCAAAACATGTTATAATGTTAAGCTTTGATTCTCATCTTGAAGTTTGTATGTTTGAATATGGTGTTCATGTTTTGCTTTTTCATACTGATTTTAAAATTCTTGCCTTCAGTTTCTTTGCCTCGGATATACTGCCCTGACTGTGTGGGGCTTTGTTTTAGCTAAATAAGTTTGATTCCCAGCATCACTTGGAGAACACAAGTGGTGGCTCTCTTTCAAAGAAAAGAAACTTCTCCCTTTTGGACTAGTGCCAAAAAAAAAAAAAAGAAATCCAAAACGTCGAAATAAAGGCAGAACTGATCAATAAGCCTGTGACTCAACTAATGTTGTACAATGGTAAATAAAAGTAACTATAGTCATCAATCCTGTCAGCAACTCAACAAATTGTTGTACTATGTGCAGAGGTTTGTGGTGACTTTTTATGCAGGCAGTTCATGAATGATAAAATAAATCAAACCTTCTATCAAAATATATAAGTTAATTAATGATTTTTAGAATTTCACTTTGGGAAGCGGCTGTAAACAGCGGAGGTGTGAGGCTGTTCATTGGCACTCTCTGCCTTCAGGAGCGAGTATTTTGATTTCTGTTAGGGAAACCCTTTTCTAACATTCTGGCCTGCAACCTCAAGCTGAGCTTTAAAGGAAAGGTCGTTTGTGCTTGTGCTGTAAGCAATAATCAGGCTGTAACTCTGGGCCTGTTTGGTGGAAGACAGAGAACTAGTAAAAGTGCCTGTTTAACTTTCCTTTCCACTTGGTTTGCTCTTCAGTTTTGGGATCATTTGGCATAATTTCCCAGGCTCCCAAAACAGAAGAGAGAGGAGAGAGACTATACCATTGCCTGACTGGGATAATGATTTGCTCAAGTAATATTCGCACCTCAGCCAGGGTGGCAGGAGGACCTGGCTGACTAGAAAAGTAATCATACTCCTCTCTACATAGCCCAGGTTTTTTGCTGGCTAGCATTTGCGGCAGAAAACAATTCTAATGGAAGATTAAAAATGGATCACTTTTACTTGTAGTCTTATAGTTTGAGGGTATTGGCTGAAAAAAAGTAGAAATGGTTAAAATCTGATTGTGTCTTTTCTTTCATAGATTTCACAGAGAAATGGGAGATGAGAGAGTCAGTCCAACATCTGGTGTGACTGCAATTGAAGCCAAGTTGGCAAACTTGTTTCAGTCTGATTTCATTTCACTCTTGGCCATGTTCTTGTAAGCATCTGTCCCATCACATTTATTTTGTTTAATTTGTGAGCCCTTTGTCAGTGCTGAAGTCTGTGAAATCTGAAACACAGAAAAATCACCTACGATAGAAGAGAGGGATCTTTTTCCAAACATAATAGTCTTTGGACACGATCCCACAATTTGATGCTACCACATGGGCACCTTCTGAGATGTGTCAAAAAATCATGCGTTAGAAATGTCTGTATCTCTCCATTATAGTTAGCTAGTTCACGTGTAGATAAGGACTCTGTGGATATCCACATTAGGACAGGTGAACTGCATGCCTGTTTCCTGCCTGCACCAGTCCTGCTGAGGGAGAGTTGCTGAGAATTCATGGGCTCCATTATATGGAAAGTGGCAACACCACCAAGTTTATTTCAGGAAGTGACATCTGCACACACGTTCAAAGACAATCAGCCTTCTTTCATTAGATAGCTTTTATAGATCCTAGGTGTTTGGATACTTGAGGTGGATCTTCCTGATTTTTTTTTTTTCTTTTTTTCTTTTGATACTGTGAGTTGCTGTGCAGAGCCACATCCATCAGTGTGTTCTCAATGCCTTACAGAGGTGGACAAACCACAAGTAGTGATCAATGAAGAAATCCTCGGTCCCTATCACATTGCACTCCTCCTGCAATATGAAGCTGACAGATAAATGGTTTAAGGAGCCAGGTGGAAATACCCCATGTGGAAGAGAAACCCTGGTAGCTTAGAAACCTTGGCATCTGGCTGTCAGTTGGTGGGTGTCTTGCATGCTCCATTCACTGCCTACTTCTGCCCCTGAGTCACCAGAAACACTAGCTGCTGGACCCCAGAATGATGCCTGCTCTCTTCTTTGCAGAATGCTGTGAGTGCCCTGCGGTTGAGGTTTGGCAGTGTTGGCAAAAACTGAGTGTGTCTCACATGATGTATATTTGTTGCTAATGCTTCTTAACTGGAGACTCGGGGCTTTCTCAGTGCAGTAGCCTTTATTCTGGGGGAGTTCTGGTCACAGAGAACCAGTTAAGAAGTACATGTTTAGTTTGAAACATGCCAGCAGTGTCCTAAATGAATCACTACTGTGCTTGGTTGTTTGAGATCTCTGATACGTTGTTTATATAAGGCAGTATTTTTGTAAACTCTGTTAAGTCTTACATCATTCCTGTACAGTGTGGGCTGGAGCTGTATAGTGGGGCAGGGAGGGAGATAATTTTCCACTTACCATATAGGGTAGGCAACATATCTGAAATGAAATTGGACCTTTTCTCCAAGTGAGGGAGTCTCTGGTTAAAATAGGTCAATCCTTTCACTAACCTAGGGCTCATTTGTTTTCAATATCTATGAAATTGTGTTTTCTCAGTATTTCTTTTTTACATTTTTCTCAGAAAAACAGACAAATTTAAGAGAAAGGTGATTAGTCAGCAAGAGTTTCAGACAGCAACTGATAATAATGATTTTCTTTATCCAGAACCATCTAGCTGTGGGGAGATAGAATTTTAACTTCCTAGGAATGTTTCCTTAAGCACCATTTTTCACAGTGCTTGCAGCTCAGTGCATTCGGGGCGTGCACATTGTGTTTCTGTATAAGGGAAACTATGTGAAGTAACCATATTATTTAAGGGGCAGGGAAATAATGGATTTTCTGGTTGATTTTTCATTGTGAAACTGCAGCCAGACAGTCCTGTGCCACCTCCCCATCGTCAGTGTGCCCAATGTACTGATGTTCTGAAGACTAAAAAACTGACAGGCTTTTCATTATTCTTAAAATGATTATTCTTATATGTCCCAGATAGTCACATCAGAGATTCTTGTCCTTTGTCCAGAGCAATGTGGAATCTGTAGCTTCAGATGATTGCACAGGTCACTAAATGTCCAATGTCTTTAAGGGGAATATTGCATGATTACTTGGTTTTATTCACACTTCGTTCTGAGTAACTACAGAGAGCAGTTCACCCCTGCTACCAAGTAAGGAAAGCAGAGACACCTCTAAAGCTTCAAGAGTTGTCTCCCTGGGTACTCATTTCCTGCCGTTTGTCTCTAACAGTGAGATCTCAACACTGTTCAGGAATGAGTTTGACAGCTCCTGATAATGCTTTGATTGTAATCTGTCAGAATGTGTGGAGGCCTCAGCTTCCTGGTGGTTATTAGTCACCAACTTATTTCTTGGCTTCAGCACAAATTTTCTTCCTCTTCAGCACTTTCCCTGTAGGTCGGATTTATTTCAGATCCTTAGGCCACAATACAGAGTTTTTACAGCTGTCAGTGTCTTTACAGCAACAGATACCTTTACACAAGGGCACTCTTTCAGATGGAAGCCCATCTGCACCCAGCTTCTGTTTTTTCTGGCCATGGTATACCTGTGGATGGCTTGCACTGAATCTCCAGGATTTCACCCATTTCACTAGTGGGCATTTCTGGGTGTTGTCATGGATAGAGGGGAGTCACTCCAAGCTGGAAAATAACAGATGATGGTTGGGAGTGATCCCACTTCCTGCTCCACAGATATAACACAAGTCTTTCCAAGATTGTGGAGGATGTGATGCTGTCCTGTCAAACAGCTTAGAAACGTGTTCACAGAAAGCTTTCTTCTGTGTTTGCCTCTGGGAATAGATTCCTTTTTGCATTGCTTATTCCAGGCTGGGAACAGCAGGCTCTGCTGCTCCTCCTACAGTCTCCTTTCCACAGGAAATAAAAGCCATCTTAGTTCTCACCAGTAGCTATAGTTCTCTGCTTCTTTCTACCTTGCTTTTTCTTTGGATATTTTTAAAAGGACCCATGCTCTACTGACAGCAGATCCAAGTATTTGTATAAATGGTTTTAAGATGCAGGAGCCTGATGATACGAAAGTGGTGGAGTCACCATCCCTGGAGGTATTTAAAAGATGTGTAGATGTGGTGCTTAGGGACATGGTTTAGTGGTGGACTTGGCAGTGTTGGGTTAGTGGTTGCACTCGATCTTAAAGGTCCTTTCCAACCTAATGATTCTGTGATTCTAAGATACATGATCTGCATGAGGAAGCAGATGACTTCATGAGTTCCACCCAAAACCACTTTGTGTTCTGGACTTACTTCTTGGCAGTCAGCTCCTTCAGAGAGAGAAAATGCTCAGAGACAGATGAGTGCTCACTAATTCCCATCTTGTCTGTGCGACATAGAAGAATCTTCGGGGTGGGGGTGGGGGGAATTTTTACCATCTTTAAAGCCGCTGGCACTGAACACAGTACTCATTTCCAGAAATGAAAAGAGGTGGTAGAGTTCTGCATGTATCAATTCAAGCCCCAACAGACAGGGCATCACTGTTCTCTTAACTCCCTAGTCAGAAACAGCAATGCCGAGTAAAGCAACACTATAACAACACTCAGAGCTACAGCATCATTTTGTCTTGGAGGTGCTATTTCTGTGCATTGTTGCATCATTAATGGAATGAAAGTGTGGAGTTGGACCATCAGCTCTGAAGTGTCTCTCTGTGGATATCTGCTATGAAAAGCTAATTGAATAGATGTGGTGGGTTGGCCCTGGCCAATGGCTAAGCACTCATACGGCTGCTTGCTCAGTCTCTGCCAGGCAGGACAGGGGAGACAACGGAGCAAAAGCGAGAAAACTCCTGGATTGAGATAAAGATGGTTTAATAAAGAGTGAAGCAAAGATAAATTATGTAAAAGCACTAACTCACCACCTTCCACAAGCACACTGATGCCCAGCCCGTCTCTGCATGGTTGATAAAATAGCTGCTTTGAAAGACACTCCTACCCCCAGTTTTTATTGCTGAGCATGACATTACATGGTATGGCATAACCCTTTGGCCAGTTTGGGTCAGCTGTCCTGGCTCTGTCCCTCCCATCTTCTTGAACCCACCCTCCCCAGCCTACTCACTGGAGGGGGGCAGTGTGAGAAAAAGAGAAAGCCTTGACGCTGTGCAAGCACTGTTCAGCAATAGCCAAATGACTGGAGAGTTATCAACAGTGTTTTAGTCACAAATCCATATGGGCTGCGATGACATTAGCTCAATTCCAGCCAGACCCAGTACAACAGAGCTGCTTAACACTAATGCATAGTGGATCAGAAATTGAGGATACAGTTTCACAGTTGGCGTAAGGATCCTGATGACTCAGTGGCAGCTCTCAGCTCCTTCTCCCTTCCAGTCCCATGTTTCCCATCTCCTCTCACATCAGTGCTAGCAATCATGCAGTCTTGCAAAAACTGCATTTTCAGCACGTCCTCAATAGTGCATAGAAGCTGTTATGTAGGCGTGGGGCTGGGAATGTCTGGCCAGGGCTGGGGAAAATGACAGAAGTGACCTTTCTGGAATAGACGTGTCAGTCTGTGACATAGCTGGGAGTAGTAAGGTTGTACTTCATCATTTTTATATACCCTTAATTAACCTGCCCCACCTCCACTTACTTCGTTCTAAATGACTACTATCACCATGTGGTCTGTAACACCTACTTCAGCTTTAAGAGAAAACTGTACACAGAAAAGTATCCAATGGTTTGGTTCTCTGAAGCTACAATGCATGCATCTCTCATTAAAAGCTGACTAGAAAAAGGAACTTAATATTTAACATATGCTATAGAACTAGATATAAAAGTTGCTCATATATTATGTGTTTCAATGCAATATGGATAGAGGAGATAATTTTTTACTTTCTGTGTTTTTTCTTAGTGGCTCTCTATGTTGGTCTTTAGTACGTGACATACAATGTACAATGTTTTGCAACCTTTTTTTTTAGTTAGATCTGAAATGTACAACATTGTGGGAAGGTTTCCATACGAAGTTCCTCTTCTGAAACACCGAAGTGGTATTTTTGGAACGTCCTTGACACTAGATGGCAGGGCGCCCTTTGGATAAAGGAAGCACTAAATAGGCTGTGTTCAGCACTAACTTGCTCTCAGCCCGGCGAATACCTCATTGAGCTTACCGAGTTTGGCTGGAGTGAGGAGCGGGTGGAGAGCTGGGGAGAACTGTAATTATGCTATGACCCTTTGACAGCACTGGCGTGCAGTTTTAAATTCTCTCCAGTACAATAGATAAGTTAATTGAATTCCACAGAGCTTGACATAATAAGATAATAAAGAAAAGCTGTTTTAACTGCAATTAAGCCACAAGTTAGTGTTGGTGAATTTGTTGGAGAAACCTCTGGCTCCTGTACACGTGCTGCGTTTGTTGTGCCAAGTTCTGAAGTACTCAATCAGTCCTTGAAGTGAATTGCAGAGAGGAGACCAGTCCAAGTTATGACCTTGGAATCTGGCTTTGAATAGTCTGGACTGGCAGTTTCCTGCAGGTGGAAGTTTTTTTAGAAGAGTTAAGAGTTACAGTTTTCACCCTTTCACACCAATTTTATCTTAGTTTAACCCTAGTAAATTCAACTGAATGAAACTTGTGTAATGGTAGTAAGGAACAGGATGCTTATGTATAGGCTGGAGTTGTTATCAGAATATTAAGATAAGGAAGTTGTGCACATTTACTGATGTCAGGTGCATCTGAGCAAAATGGATGTAACACCCCTCCATTTTAACATGGAACATTACACATTGGCAAATGGAAAGAACCACCCTAAGATCAGGTCCACCTCACTGAGCCTGTGAGCTAGTGAGAGTTGAAGGTAAAAGATGTACCAAAGTGGGTGCTTTGTCATGGTTTTTGTAGCATTACACTTCTGTACTAACACATCTAGAAAACTTAGAGAAAGTCTCAAAATTTTGAACTTTTTTCTTTTTAGTTGATAGAAAGCTAATTTTTAAATTAGTTGACTCATTTAAAAAGTATAATGACATGTTAACATTGACTTTATCAAGGTGTATGATACTCAACACAGTTGCTCAAAACAAAACAAACTTCCACTAAAATGTCAGCATTTTAAAGTTTATATGTTATGGTGTTTGAAACTGATTAATTTCTCTTTTTCTGGAATAGTCTTTTATACTTTATTCCAAAAATTTAAAAATTCACTGAAAAATATTTAAGATTAGTTCATTTATAAAAGGAATGTAGTTGACAAAATGGGAAGTGTAAGTTCAGTGGAACAAATATTTTGTGAAAAGCTGTTTCAGAGAGGGCATTTCTCAACATATTAACTTGTGCAAAATATATTTTCAAATGGTATATGATGTGACGTGCAATTTTTTGCACACTGCTTAAGCCTGTTGGATCATGACTTGGATCCTTGGATGGAATATAAGAATTTTTTGCCAAGTTTTGGCAATGCTCAGTTTGGGAAAGATCTGCATTTGCTTTCAGGTGAAAAAGGTATCAGCTTTCCTAGTATCTTACACAAGGATAGAGCTCTGTTGAGGCTGCCTGCATTGCACATGCAGTACTCATCTGCTACTTGGTTTGCAGTTAGCCTTCTTATCTGTCTTACTCGTCTGCGTGCAAGGGCAGATTTTAGAGCACGGTGATCTAACTGGTGGGCTTCCAATCACATCTGGACTGGAGCTGAACATGTATTTTCCCAGGATATCAGATATGAGGTGTCTCTTGTGCTGCAGGAGGAGATGCTGTATTTTTGACATCCTTGAGGGCATGAGGGAGCAGCTGCAGTGTGCAGATCCCAGCTGTGAGGAGAGCGGGCAGCCCTGGGCAGTGCTGGCAAAGCTGCAGCTGGTACACTGCTTCTTGCTGAGAGGCACTTGGTGGAATTGCCCAGACAGCCTCCATGAAAATGAATGGAGTAGCAAATCCTTTAGTCCATGCAATATAAGATTTCTGGTTTGCTGTAGCAAAAATACCTCCAAGTTAGTTGTGACATTTTTAGAGTTCTTTTTCAGAGAAAACATCCTGTGTGGATGAAAAGCTCTTCTTTTTTATATCACTGTTTTGCTTTGCTTTGCTTTGCTTTGTTTTGTACTAAAGACTCTCTTTTGCTACTTGCACTATCTGAATGGCTTCCTTTTGATGTGTCTGCATCTAACTTCAGAAATCTGCCATAACATCTCCAGCTGTTCTTCAGGGTTGGGAAAGGGCACCTCTTGTAACCCTCCAGGTACCAAACATTGCAGTTCTTGAATCAGGAAGCTGCTTCTGAAAGAAGTCCCTTTCAGCAAGAAATAATCCTTTATTCTGTTTGATAGCCTGTTACCCAGCCTGGATTTTTCACCCATGGTTTCCAGGTGTGGCAGTGTTCTTAGGATCAGCCAAAGCAGTTCACATCCTCCATTGTATGTAATGTTGACAGTCCAGATGAAGACCTGGGGTTTACATCGTCCTCCTTCATAGATCTCACAGGTGATGGGAGGCTGCTGGGCAACTCTTAGATGTTCTCAGGCCCTAGTGGCATGAAAGCTAGACCTGAGCACAGTGTAAAGCAGTCCTGAGGGCGTGCAGTACAGCACTCAAAAGTGGGGGACACAGCAATGATCCTGCATGGTGTCCCTGTATCTGAGCTTAGCACACAGAGGAAGATAACTCTGATAATTCTTGATCATTCAAGGGAATTCCTGTATTCGGGCAGAATCCCCATGAGACCTCTCAAGATGTTTTTTGACTTGTTACCTGCTGTTGGAGTAGTAGTAAGGAGATGGAACTAAAGCCTTGTACTTCCCATTATCACTGTACAGTTGGTAATGTAAGTCTAACTGTTGTCATATGGTAAACTGACTGACATCTTGGGGAAGGTGCTACAAGGCAGAACACCAGCAGCTGAGGAATGCTCGCAGCAGCAAATCCTTACAATGCTGTTGTAGGTGTCTGTTTTAGCATGGCAAGGTATTTAGTAGTCAAGCAGAATTACTTTTTTCCATTTTAATTTTCTCCATATTCTTTTTGGTTCTACTACTTATTCAGCAGCAAGGGAGGCTGCTGCTGTGACATGTTTAGTACAGACAGGTGGTGACAGCTTGCAGCATTTTAACCACTACTTTGCTTAGACCTCCTCTGAGCATGAGTTTTACAGTACTACAAAAAACATACATAGCATTGAAATAGCTGTGCCTGAGTGACACCAAGTTGGGTGGGAGTATTGATCTGCTGGAGGATAAGCGGGCTCTGCAGAGGGATCTGGACAGGCTGGATCGATGGGCCGTGGTCAACTGTATGAGGTTTAATAAAGCCAAGTGCCGGATCCTGCACTTGGGTCACAACAACTCCATGCAACACTACAGGCTTGGGGAGGAGTGGCTGGAGAGCGGCCCGGCAGAAAAGGACCTGGGGGTGCTGGTTGACAGCTGGCTGAACGTGAGCTGGCAGTGTGCCCAGGTGGCCAAGAAGGCCAACAGCATCCTGGCCTGTATCAGGAATAGTGTGGCCAGCAGGAGTAGGGAAGTGATTGTACCCCTGTGTTCGGCACTGGTGAGGCCACACCTCAAATACTGCGTTCAGTTTTTGGCCCCTCACTACAAGAAGGATGTTGAGTTGCTAGAGTGTGTCCAGAGAAGGGCAATGAAGGTGGCAAGGGGTCTGGAAAACAAGTCTTTCGAGGAGTGGCTGAGGGAACTGGGGTTGTTTAGTTTGGAGAAGAGGAGGCTGAGGGGAGACCTTATCACTCTCTACAACTACCTGAAAAGGGGTTGTGGCAACGTGGGTGTTGGACTCTTCTCACAAGTAATTAACTAGCGATATGACAAGAGGAAATGGCCTCAAGTTGCACTAGGGGAGGTTTAGACTCGATATTAGGAAAAATTTCTTTACGGAGAGAGTGGTCAAGCATTGGAACAGGCTGCCCAGGGAGGTGGAGGAGTCACCATCACGGGAAGTGTTCAACAAATGTGGAGACGTGGTACTTCAGGATATGGTTTAGCAGGCATGATGGAGGTGGGTTGATGGTTGCACTTGATGATCTTAAAGGTCTTTTCCAACCTCAGTGATTCTGTGATTCTGTAAGGGGAAGATGCACAGAACTGGGATCTGGGAGATGCCTTTGATAAGGGTAGAAAGGTATTGGACTAAAGGTGTGGTTGAAGAGGCATGACATGACAGTTCATGAGACCTGGTTTTATTTCCTAGCGTTGTGTGACTGGACAATGCATCCCTCCTCCCTTCTATGGCAGGCAGAGGTCAATGACTATAAAATCCATCAGTTTGTGAAGGGCACAGGTACTAGGGGACCACAAAAAGTCATATAACTACCTAGACATGCTGAACAATCTGGTTTATGCATCTGAGTGGAATAATCCAAGATACATAAGGACACACAGTGAATGGGTCAGTTCAACAAAATATTGTACACCTACCACCTGCTGCATTGTTAGATCTTAATAACAAACGTATTTTTGACAGAATATGGACTTGCTTGCACTTTCTCATAATGTATTTGGGGAATAACCACAGGGAAGTATTTGCTTTTTTTTTTTTACATTAGCAATGTCAGAGCCTTTTCCTTGAGGTGTTACAGAGGGGGTGGGTAGGAGAGTTACAGTGATTGTGAGACTATAGGGATCTTGGCTTGCAAGTGATCCAGAGCCTAAAACATGGTGGCCTGTGCAACGCCCCTCCCCAAACTCTGTCCCCTCCCCTCACCACCTGGCACTGTTGTGTGCTTACCTAAATGTTAGACCTCTTTTTTTATAGAGAAATAAAAGGGAGCCAGGCACTCTGATGCTACCTTTCCTTTTCACACAGCTCTCGTGGGATGATTTTTTCTTGCCTTGATTGTATTTAACTACTAAAAATTACAAGAGACTTTTGGGCCAACGTTCAGAAGGCATTTAAGTGCCTCGCTCCCACTGGGAGGAGATCAGGCTCTGAAGAGCCTGTGGTATGATCCAGTATCCCTGGCAGTTCATTGCCTACCAGCAGGGCCTGAATGACAGGATAAAAATAAGAGCTGGAAGAACTTGAGGCTGTAGGAGCACCATGTCACCCAGAGTACTGGGTTAAGCACTGCTTTGCTGCTGAAATGCACATAGTTCTGGCTGATGCTTTGCTGGAGAAATTGTGACAAAATGGGAAAATAGTTGTGTTATACTGCTGTTTGCCTAAGTGGCTGACGATCTGGCTTCTGTATTAAGCATGCTCTGAAACAGCATTCCAGTATGTAAATCTAAATGCCATGAACGGAGGGGCCTGGCTAATGTGATGTGTTGGGGAATAACTGTGAAAGGGGAAAAAAAATGTTTAATTGGAAAAACATCCTGCAATAAAGATAGTATGGCAATAGCATGAACTAATGATGACTTGGATTCGAATTGCAGTACCTGGGTTATTTGAAGCATTACAAACCAGAGGCACAACAGCATGTAATGATAAATGAGTAGGAAACAATCTGTTTTGTTTTTTTTTTCCTTTCCTTGCCTCTAAATCTTGCAGTTCTCTCAGGCAGTGTTTTCCACAGAGATTGCAGTGGTTCAGCTTTCTAAATCTAGTTTTTACATGTCAGGTCTCTCCCTCAGGAAAGCTGCCTGCCAGGTGCTGACTGCTGAGATACATCTGGTGTCTTCCTTGAGAGTGATGAGAGGATTGAAGGGCCAAACAGGGACCAATACCACATACGAGGACATGCAGATACTTTTAGTGTTTGTGCCATGAGAGGTGGAAAAAGGAAGGTTTTCTGGAGGGAACTGAAACCTGTGATTTATGCCAATAAAATATAATTTTAGATTCCTTGAAGTCCATTGTTAAATTATCTTCTTATAAATATGTAAGTACTTGCCCAACTTGTTGCTGATTCCTTAAAAAATGCAAAAGGGAGATTGCTTCTGATTCGTTTGTGACTCTCTGATTCATTAATGTTGCTTTCAGAGGCAAGATACCTGGTGATCTCATAAAATGCACAAAAAGGTGCTGAGGGAGGGCCATGTTTTTGTGAGCGAATGCAGCATGTGGTAAATTCATGCTCTGCCTGCCAGCAGAAACCATTATTTCCACACACATGTTTGCACATAGGAACTGTATGGCTGTGCACCTCACAACTGCCTGCTGTTGCTCGACAATTGCAAATACCTCTGCCTTTCCCTTGTTCCCTGGACAGATCTGAGGTCACACTGCTGGAATAATCCCCTTAGCTTATCTTTCTGGCTATATCATGCCCTATTTGAAAATTCCTCCCACTTACTTCTCCTTACAATCAGATCACTATAAACGTCTCATTCTTGCTTCAAATGCCCATCAGAGTTTTAGGCTCGCTTATCCTTCTGACCTGGTCTGCTGCTTTATTTGCCTTGCCATCTCTGCCTCTGTAGCATGCTAATCTTGATACCCTATTAAGTTCTTCCTCACTGCTTTCTGCGCTTCTTCCCCATTGCTTTCTTGCAGGGGATGTTTTTTTGCATCTGCTCTTTTCCACTAATGACCTCCAGGAGTGGTGTCTTTGTAGATGATTAAAAGATACTTCAGTAACTGACTGAAACAGTTGCTGAATTTCCCGGTGTACCTTAGCTTCCTCTTTGTCTCTTTGATTTAAGATCTGAAAGGTGAGAATTGCCTTTATTTGGGGATATTGCAGATATTAAACATAGGATGAAATGAAAATAACGATTTCCCAGTTTGCATGTGCAAATGTAGGTATTGGTACGACAAACCACATGTGACTTTTTGCAGGTGCTCCCTTTGCCAGGGTTCTGGGCTTCTTGCCAAAGCATTTTCTCTCAACCTCACTCTTAACCAGTCCCTTGCGTTTTGCATCAGCTTCTGTCTAAATAGGCTTAGCCCTCCAGTTAATAGATATCTTTTTCTCAAGCCCTGCCCATTGCACCTGCCTTTGAAAGTGTGCTCTGGGGAACCCAGTGATTCATCTGTTGTGTGCTGTTGCTGTTTAATTAAATCATTGCTTAGTTTCAGGTGGCTGCTTTTGCATGCTGGAGCACTTGATCCTCCTGTTTACTGCTTTTGTATGTTGTGGATATATTTGTAAAGCTTGAGGGGAAGTTCAGAATGAAAGGTATAATATCAGTGTTTGGGATAACAAATGGTATAGGCCATACACTCTCTTCATTCAATGCTTTTTCTGTTTCCACACCAGTGAGCACGATAGATGTAATGTAGTCACAGCATGTTTCCAGAAATCCTGAGATCAGTAATGTAAAATAGGTCTTTGGAATTTTAATCGTGGAGGAAATGTCAGTATGCAACGTTGGTGCAGCCTTGTTCCTCCCTTCCCCCACCTTTACTCCTTTAGACCAGGCTATGTATTTTCTGACCTTGCAGATGTGACATAAAGTGAGGATCGGGCAACCTCCACAACCTTGCACTGATTGCCCTCCTGTTCCAATAGTGTTCATCACCCTGTGAACCTACCTACAGTACTTTGTACTGTGTACAAAGTAAATGTACACAGGTGTACTTTTAGACCAGACCTTCAGGATCAGCTCCCATCCCACTGGGTGCATTTGAGAGGCTTGGGAACCTTCAATATTGAAATGACTTTTGACGTCTTCTAAGAGGGACTGTGGCACCTAGAGATCACTGGGTTCTTTCCAGACAGCTGTTTTTCCCCAGCCATGTTCAGGGATGAGTCACATGTCACCAGCAATGCTTCAGTCAAAACAGTTTGAAGGCTCTTTTGTACTACCAGAGAAGAACAGCAAAGTGTTCAAGAGAGCATGATTCTGACCCACCCTCCTTGTAGAAATTACATTACTTATTCAGCTCATGAAATGGTAGTGATCTTTTTCTCATAAAATGTATTTGTATACTGGCAAGTATGTCCAGGATTTCAGAGATCAGCTGCCCAGATCAGATATCACAGATCGCAATTATAGGCTAATGCTAGGAATGGAAAATTGTACAGAGGAAAGAGATAGTTAATTCTCCATGCGTGTATGAATAAGTCCATCTTGGCAGTGAACAGTTCAGTAGTTTTCTTGAGCATTAACCTTAGATAACCCCTTTTTTTCAGTAGTCTCTTTGTCATGGTTTAGCCCCAGCCAGCAACCAAGCACCACGCAGCCGCTCGCTCACTCCCCCACGGTGGGACGGGGGAGAGAGAATCAGAAGAGTAAAAGTGAGGAAACTCATGGTTTGAGATAAAGACAATTTAATAAGTAAAGCAAAAGCCGCGCACGCAAGCAAAGCAAAACAAGGAATTTGTTCACCACTCCCCATGGGCAGGCAGGTGTTCAGCCATCTCCAGGGAAGCAGGGCTCCGTCACGCGTAATGGTTTCTTGGGAAGACAGACTCCGAACGTCCCTCCACCCCTTCCTTCTTCTTCGTCCCAGCTTTATATACTGAGCATGACGTTATATGGTATGGAATATCCCTTTGGCCAGCCTGGGTCAGCTGTCCCAGCTGTGTCCCCTCCCAGCTTCCTGTGCACCCCCAGCCTGCTCGCTGCAGGCCAGCACGAGAAGCTGGACTGTCCTTGACTACTTAGCAACAGCTCAAAACATCAGCACCTTATCAACATTTTCTCATCCCAAATCCAAAACATAGCCTCACGCTAGCTTCTGTGAAGAAAATTAACTCTACCCTGGCTGAAACCAGGACACTCTTCATGCAGCTTAATATGAAGAGCAGTTTGAGATGTTCTTACAAAAGAAGTATGATCAGAAGCTCCCATTGTGATTGCTGCAGTGGTGGCCTTCACTCCATGTTAAAGAACTGCTTATCTAATCAGGCTACCAGCCAATAACGAGTTATCAGCCTCTCTCAGTGAAATTAAATGAGCAGTTATTCAGAGATATACTAAACCTATAGAATGAGAAAAATTCTCAGTTACAAGTCACGGTCATATCGGGTAAAGTGCCAAGAAAATCCATGCTCATTTGCCTGTCAAGGTGTTTTGTTGGGGTTTTTTTCCATTTGGTTACCAGAAGAAGTGAAGCTTTTTCTTCCTCCTTTCACATAAAAAATCTTCTGAGTCAACAACAAAAAATCATAGTTTATGTTTTTTTTCATATGAACACTTATATTGGCACAATTAGAGCACCCATCTTTTGCTGTAGAGAGGGAAAATAATATAAGCCAGAGCCCCCAGAGAAGTCTGCCTAATTAGCGATTGAAAGATTATTTATTTGCAGCTAAAGTGCTGGAGTGATCTGTGTGTGAATTTCTGTCTCCTTGTAGGCTTTACAAAAATTCTTGTACTGTGGCGAACGAACCTACCAGAGAAGTAAGGACTCCCTTCAATAATTATGTAGTCTTACTCTAAGAGAGGACAAAATGGATAATAATCATTAAGACATAACTTCCAGTCCCATGAGCCTGTTTTTCTCTTCTTACTCCTGTTTTTTAGATCACAGCAATTCTTTGTCTTGAATGCCAGAACAATGTTCAAAAGGCTTCATTTTGTTTTTTGAAGAGTTTGTGGCTTTGTTGCTCTCCTGCCTATTTGAAGATAGTGATGATGAATATGAAAAGCCATTTTCTTTACTCCAGATACATACGCTTGCTGTACAAAACTATCAATGTTGCACTAAGTGCTGTTCTTTTTTCTTCCTTGGATCTCATGTGCTACTTTACATGGAGCCTGTCTAGCTTTCTTTGTAACTATGGTTACACATAGAGAAGTACTATAATGACTGAGCAGTCTGTTTTAGTTGCAGAGCTAGAAGTTGGACAATTTGCCTAATTTTTTTGGTTCTCAGCATAGACTCTCAACTGCTTATGCCTTATATACAGCCTATAGTCCTTTCTGAGATGGCATTCCTTGATGCAAATGATGGAGAGAAGGATTAGGAGATAGCAACAAACAGGAGATTTTGTTTAACTATCATGTAAGCAAATAGATTTTGTCCATTGGTCACATATGCAACTAGCTAGTTGTCAAATGACCTGTGCAACGGTGTTTAATCCCAAAGCAGTTATGGATTCCTGAAAAGTTGTTCTTATTGATACTTCCAGCTGATTTTGCTTTTATAGTCTTCATAGGTAAAAAATGGTGCAGGCTTACATTGTGTGGTTTTATGTGTATTGACAGAACTCAAACTTCTGTAAATGCACGTGTCTAAATGAGAAGTGCATATAGATAAGTGAAGTTGAAAGCCAGTAAAATAAGATACTGTCAACTGAGGGCACATGCAAAAGCAGCTCT
Source organism: Phaethon lepturus (assembly GCF_000687285.1). NCBI lineage: Eukaryota > Metazoa > Chordata > Aves > Phaethontiformes > Phaethontidae > Phaethon > Phaethon lepturus. Next base: position 17,525 of record NW_010539883.1, read on the forward strand.
ATCTGCCCTCGTCAGCAGACTTCCTCAGAAATAAAGCAGGGTAAAGGATTCTACAGAATGGGCCATTCTTCATGCTCCAAACCTCTGAGTCAGAAATCCCCCAAATAAGTTAAGGACAAATGGCACTCTAACAGAAGGGTTTCTTGAGTTACATAAAATGGGAAAGCATGATGATGAAACCAAAACAACAAATAAATACTATGTTTTGTATACACTTTCATTGCCTTTCCAAAAAGAGAGTATACCCCCCTAAAAATCAGCTGAGTTTTATCAGCTTTGCAAAATCATGAATGAAAGCCTTGTTCTTTATTATTGCTTAAGTCATTCCTGTTTATGCCAGTATTTCAAGGATTATGTTTTGATTGTTCTGGAGAGGTGAAAACACTTTCTTGCTGATGAATAAACACTGCCACTTTTAAATATTTGTATGCAAAATGTCTTTAAAGCCATTATGAAATGCTTTCCAAAAGCACTAAGGAGCTGTTTCCCGAAAAGACAGTTTTTCTCTACATTTTCTTTCATGCTAAACAGTCCAAATGAAAAGCCTTTCAGAGTTAACTAGTTTAAGCAATACCAGTGTTTTAGTGTAATGAATAACTTTTTATAGAGGACAATTGCACACAGTTCAATATGCTAGTATTTCTATTTCTGTGCCCCACCAATGCTGGGATTCTAGGCTAGAATTTCTTTCTTTGAGAAAGCTGAAGCGATCAAAACCCTGATTAACCTCTGATATTCACGTGGTGCTCTTGATCTTGAGGACCGAAGCAGTAACAAAGAGTTAATGGCAGCCATATGCTCAGGGTATTGTGGGTACTGTTGACCCAAATGTGAACTCCGCAAGCGAGTGCTGCTAACTGCTGTTTGTTTCAGGTTTGGCGTGGAGATTACTGATGAAGAGTTTGAGCTGCTACTTGACAGAATCCCCCTTGATGAAGATGGAAATGTCAGATACCCCCAGTTCATGGCCAGGTTTGATTCCTGGTATGCAGCGTATGCATTTTATTTCTCATTTGTGAGTGGAATGATTTTTAAGCTAAGAGGCTCACGTAACATTTCCAGACTGATTCTCATTTCTTAAGTGTGCTCCTTTATGAAGCATTTCTTGCATAGAATATGCTGATTACATTTAAAATTAGCTTATGTTATGGGTATATACTGTTTATAATTTAGTTGCTCTTTAAATGCTAATTAGTATTTAGTATTTTAGAAGACAGACCTCAAAGGCATGTAACATACCTTCATGCTTTCTGTAGGCTGGGAAATACAACAGACTTCTAAATAAAAGCTAATTATTTCCAAAACATCATAATAAATATACTTAATATCTCTCTAGGAACTTGAAGCATTTACAGGCCCTACATGTAGTCTGAAATGCTTCTGAAATGGTGATATTGGTTAACAGAAGCTCTACTCAGCCTCCAAGGCCTAGATATGAATTAGAGTTCGATTAAAATAAAGCAACATTGGGCTAGACAGAGGTATTTTATTATCCTCCAAAAATTAAGGCTCAATCCCAAAACTGTCATGCCAGTAGCAGTGTAGAAGCCAGTGACATTGCTGAGGTGAGTGAAAGTCTCTTGTGGAATCTGGGACTGGAGAAATCCATTCCACCCATGAAATCTGAAGAAGTAAATTCCATCACTTTCATGCACACATAGAAGTTAGACGGCCTAAATTGGAATGCAAATGTTTTTGAGTTACTTAGCAGGTAAGGGTATATCTAGTTTGCACACACATGTGAAGGGTAGCACATGGGGTACTTCCTGCACTTCAGGTAACGAACCAACTAAATATTGCAAACCTGATGTGACTGCTTCTTCCTTCCTATTCCATTAATTGCTCTTCCAGTCTTTCTTCTTTTCCTCAGTCCTTGTCTTCCTGCCTCCAGAAGTTTTTGGGATTAATTCAGCTGTCCATATGTTTGCACACAAGGCTGTCAGATGTGACACAGGGTTCATGAAATGCATGTGCCCTTCAGGAATAGTATCCCCTAGGCAATCTCCAAAAGTGTCTCAAATGACCCTGGAATGCCTTTCAGTTGGCTTCTGCTTCTCACATACTTTTACTGCCAAGGCCTCCTCTCCAGGCTTTTACAGCCCTCTGAGTGGGTTGCATCTCTCCTGGATTTGGTTGTGCATGAACTTCTGTGAAGTGTCTCAGCTCCAAGAGTATTCCCGGGTTGTCCTGTGGTAAGGGTGTAAAGAGGGGACAGAGGATAAAGACCATCTATCAAAGATGACCAACCTTTGAGAGACCAAAAACATCAAAAATATACACAGATGCACAACACTGGTCCTAACCTTCTGCCTCTTGCTGTGCACTCAGCTGTAGTAACCCTCCTCTGTGCTTCCTGACTTTCTTTCTCACACACACATTGCTTCAGTTCCCATGTCCAGGTAAATTCTGAAATTAAGAGAAGCTGATGTCCGTAGGCAAGCTGCTGCTTCTCGACAGTGTCTTGTCTTTGTGAAGCAACTCATGGATTAGGATGGGTCTGAATACCACATTTATTTCAGTTTCTAATAACTATTTTCTTGTGTTTGCTTATAGTTAACGTGATACTTTTTTACCACAAAGGAGGTGCATTTAGCCCAGGGTGTACCAGTGACTGTCACCTTGTCTTGAATTGTATCCATAAGAGTACACACAGCTACTCAGAGCCTTTTAGGAGAGCTATTACTGAGCCCTTATTTCAATAGTAAAACTGTACTATGTCATATTCTTGAGGATGCCAGCAAGACAGTAGTTAACATGCAGGCTTGTGTCTGACATTCTTATGGATCGTGAGCAAAACTGAACACTATGGTTTGTAGGGACATGTGGGAAGCCTAATTTGTACTAACCTAGCTCTGCCACCTTCAGGCCCGTTGCAATCCAAGGTGAGTTGAGAACGCAGTGCAAAATAAAAGCCTACCTCTAAGGTTGGCATCTACCAGGGAATCACAGACAACATCCAGGACTTTGCTGCTGAGTTTCAAAAGTCAGTTAAAACACTTGGTCTAGCTACATTAAGCAGTGCAGGAAGGAATCTGCAATAACTGGCAAGTTAAAAGCTGCCTGCTATAAATGGGAGTGCACTGGGAAGGGAGCCTGGATGCATAGCAGACAAAATGCAACACAGTAAGTGCAAAAAAAGCTTATGGGTTTATGAAGGCTCTTTTCCCCAGGCCAGCCAGGGACCTACAGACATGCCCAGCCTCATGTCTTCCCACAAGTAATAATGGGAGCCTAGAAGCTGAACTACCATCTCTTGCCAGTGAGATACTAAGAGATCACCTCAGAACCTCCAGGAATCTGAATGGTCGACCGCACAAGTTGAGTTTTATGTGGGCTAAGTAAGTCTTGCATGACTCCTGTACTTGTTTTGCTATCAAATGCCACCAAGAATAGGCTTAGGTTAGACACATGAGCACCAGCAACATCTGGGCTTCTTTGCCAGGGAGCCCTCAGACATACCAACATTGTCAGATCCAAAGGCAGACCATACATATGAACAAGAGGGTGAATATTATAAGGAGATGTGGTCTGTCTTAATTTCAGGAGAACGAGCTGTTAGATTAGAAACTCAAAATAAGGGAGGAGGGAATTTTAGGGACTAAAGTTACAGCCTGGCTTTTGTCACAGTGGAGAGAACAGAACCTGATCATTCAGTGATGAAATGCTTTCTCTGCAGTCATTTTTTTAACTGATCAGTCCCATTACCAAGTCAACCTTCAGAATTCACTAAATCTAGCAATTTCAAAGATTATTATCATGCCTATACCTGTTGTTTAGAAATAATTAGTGTTTATACAGCAGTCATTATGCTGTCCATGGCACAATTCTGTATTTGAATGTGATCCAGACAAATAATTATATATGCTCACTGGGACTATTGTTGCTCAAGTCGAGTGGGAGAGAGTGCATAGGCCCCATAACACAGTTTAGGTAATAACTCTTTATTTGCTTAATGGTGAGAATTGGAGGCCAGATGCTTCTCTCAGATTACTTCTATGTTAATATGGTTATTAAGGGTTAATATGGTATTAATATTAAATACTTCTATGTTAAATAATAAAAATTTCTTCAGCAAGGAAGCCAGTGGAGCGGCGTGGAGTGGGAAGGGGGTTATGGTCAGGATGTAGTGGGTTCTCTCTGCTGTTCCTTCCATCTCGCTCTTTTCTGCTGCTCTGTCATGGAGAGCATGGGCTGCTGTTCCTTCCAGGGTGGAGGGGGTCCTGTTGTGGAAGGCAGGAGGGATGCAATGTGTCTGCAGTAGCTGAGTTGATTTATGTCTCCTGTAGCTCTGAGATGGTGCAGATGCCCTCTTCCCATCTTATGCAGTTACTGCTTAATGGGCTTAGAGTACCTCACCAGAGACAGCCCCTGTGCACCGCCGCAGAGAGGTATCCTAGTGAGTGTGCCTGCCTACACACGGAGGGAGGGCTCCTTCTCAATGGACCTTCGGCATCTAGTTTGCCAGGGAAGAAATGAAGAAACCACCATTAGGGTAAGTTAAGGCCATGTCTAAATCACACAATTTGCACAAGTTTCAGCATGCCCGGAAGCTCCAGCTTCTCCATATCAAGGATGGGTCTGGAATATGCTGTGGTTCCTTTCTGGGTCTTGCTGACAGCATGGTGTGTGGGAAGGAGATGCATTGGTAGGCCTATTTACCTTGAATGGACATACAATGTAACCTCAGCACACAGCCAGGCTGTGAGTCTGGAGCTGCTCCTGGGTGTCTCAGTTTAGACATAGTTTCAGAGTCTTTCTTGCTTCCATGGACCTTTCTTGCTCATTTTCTCTTAGGGCAGGAAAAAAACTTGCTTCTTCACTCTTTTCCTACCTGTTCATCTTTAAACAATTTCTGTGAAACAGGAAGTTAAAAGAAGCATTTAGGAAAATCTCATTAAAATGGAAATGAAGATGTTTCATTTACTGAAATAACATTGAATTGGGAATTCAGTTTTCTATAAATTAGGTGTATTACTTGTCTTCAAATTTGATTGGAAAGGAGCATTCTAAAAGATCTCAGTCTGGTTGAAAAATGGCTGTGCATTGGCTTGTGATAGCTTCCCCTTTCACACAGTCATCTTTCTCCCTCATTCCTTCCTCGTTATCCATCCAGGCAGGCCTGAGACAAACCCTAAAGGTACAGGGTGGGCCCACTGTTCAGCATCTGAACAGTGTGTTCGTTCCCAGTGTCACAAGTATTAACAAGAGGAGAACTTAAAGAATTCCATTGACTGGAAGCAGAATTGTGTGAGCCTGAGGGAATATAATCAGTAAGGATAATGTGGAAACTTTTGTCTATGGTCATAGGTAAACCATACAGAGAGTTAGTGTAGCAAGAACAGTAAAACTTAGCTTCTTTTTCTATAATGGCATTTCATAGTAGTGAGAATGGTAAGTGGACTAATAAAGACAAAAGATATTAAGAATCTGCTTATAGATTAGATTAAGTATATTAGACATAAGTGAGACAAGGTTTCTAAGGAAATGTATTTTGAATATTACCTTGAAACATTAGAAAAGTCTTATGTGCTCAAAGTGGCATTTGCTGCTCATAGACCCCAAGAGGAGGAAGCTGCTCCAGAAGGCAAATACATCAGTAGCTTGGCTCCTACTGTGCAATCTCCAAATAGCTGACTAAAGCAGTAGCAGGCTGTTTGCATGCACGAGATAGAAAGGAAATACTATGGCAGAATCAAGGTACTGGTTGCCTGCCTCTGACCTCTTTCCCCTCACAGTACATTCATAGAGAAAACGTTTAGACTGGTTCGATTTTCTTGATTTCTGTTTAATAATGGTACTTTTGATTTCTTGCCTCTCACAGCGGTGCTTTGTTGTCACTGTTGCCTTGTGACTGGCACAGCTGGAACTAACTCCTTCAGTTTTTGAAGGAAGATTATGCTGTGTTCATTCCTTGTACAGTACATGCAGGAATACATTATATATGCCAATTATGTAGGATAGACTTTGAGAAGTTCAACATATACGCTGATATCAGTGAAAACTATGGTTTAAACCCCCTCCCAAACATTATCTTTTCAGATTGAGCAACTACATAAGAAATGCTTTTGAAAATCCAAAGTAATTTGCCAAGGCAAATTTATTTATTACTATTCTATAAGCAGAGGAAATTAGAGTGCCAAAATATTGTGTGAGCTATTCTCCCAGCTGGTAGGGGGAGAATAGTAGGGTTCGTTCATTAGAGAATGCTGACACCAAGTCACTTGGGTGAAAAGCAGAGTGCCGTATAACTCTGCAGAACAGTTATTTTGCCTTGCAGATGAGCTTTTTAAAGGTTGTATGTTTTTGATGACGCTGATTGAGAAGTTGTAGTGTTACCTATAGACCCAGTGAGCTAGGCATGGTTCAGACGTACAAAGGTATAACAGTCTGTACTGCAGAGTGTATACATGCTAGGTACACTGTTGTAGTTTGCTGTATCATTTACAGATAGCTACAACCAGTGCTAGATTTCAGACATGATTTGTGACAACAGGCAGGCATGATTAAGGCGAAGAATGAATGTCAGCTTTCAGTGCTGCAGCTGAGAAGGAGCTAAGGCGAGAGGCCGGCTACAGGTTGAAACTTAGTTCCATCCATCCAAAACCACATGTACCCTTGAATCTCCCACCCTCTAAAAAGAACCTTCTTTCCCTGTTGTCTCCCCAAATCCAAACTACATATAGGAGGTGACTGTTTTGGTCTTCTGATTGCCATCTCTCACACACAGATTTCTCATTCCTGACCAGCTGTCAGACACAGCCCCCTGACCAGTATCCAGTGGGTTGCTTTTCCCTCCTGCACTCCCTGCTGGTCCTGTAGGTCAGCCAGCTTCAGTACAGCTTCATTTTGTTTCTTAATTTTCTAGCTTTAGGCCGCCCGTTTTTTCCTAATTGGCTGCCTACAGGCTTGGAAAATAAATACTGTAGTCACAATGTTAAATTGGAAACCAAAGTTGGAGAAAGAAAAGGAGTATTTTAAGAACTACTTTTTTCAGATGTGATTTAAATCCTGTGAAGCTTCAATAGGACAGAAAAAGTTTGGCAGAAATCCAGACAGTAAGGAGGCTGTCCTACTCACAGGAGAGAGAGAGATTAGCTAGAAGGAGTAAGAGAGAAAAATGACAGGTGATGTGAAGAACAGAGAGGTAGGCAGGAAGACTAGGTCACTGAGACAGGTCAGAGTACTACTGTGTTACCATCCAAGAAGAGTTTTTACCTAGAATGTGAAAGTTGAGACATTTGAGGATTAACCTGTGACCCCTGCAGGTCTTTATTGCTATCAGTTTGAACAGCAGCTCACTCATCAGTTGGTAGCTCAGACATGCCATATCCAGGTCCGCCCTAAATGGCACAAGGCTTTTCTTCATTGTGAGAGGTGCAGCCAACCAGCTTCTGCTCATCTGGGCTGTATTTGTCAGCAAGGGAAATATGTTCCTTAGAGGTGGTTTTAAATATACCACATGGGGTCTGCTGGCCA
>NW_010539883.1:30000-32029 GCF_000687285.1 Phaethon lepturus
AGCATGAAGCTGAGGCTAAAGCTGTGCGATATAGTAACTTTTGCAAATTTTTTTGGTAAGATTGGAGGGGAGACAACCTCAGTGAAGGGTCCGCCCATCTTACAGCCAGGATCCATCACAAGATCTGGTGTGTTTACACAAACAAGTCCTGCATTGACTTCTCTTGCTCCACTCATTCAGTGACCACCTGCACAAAAAAAGAGAAAGTCAGCACCAGTCCCTTAGGAGGGGACCATGTGCATTGCAGTCTATTGGCCTGCTACTGGACAGGATAGCCGAAACCCTAAGCATTACATCCTAAAATGCCCACTGCCTTTTTAGGTATATCAATCACCTTAAAACAAAGACATTTCTAAGGAGTAAACATTCCTTTGAGTTTTCAAGGTGCTCTCTGCGAGGTGCAAATGTCTGCAAGATTTGGCACCTTTTGGTGTTTTCAGTAAATATTTATCAAAAAGTTCAGTCTGAAGATTTTTTTTTTCTTTTGCTCTCATCTTTCCCTATCTTGTAGTAAGTACCTATGTTGTCAGGTAACTTCACAGTAGTGTTTTTAATAGATCATTTCAGGCATAAAGAGTGGGACAGGAGGTACATAGTGATTGATATTTCTGAGAGAAGCTCAGAGAGACCAGGGATTCTTAGAAAGCACAAGGGGAATGACAATATGGCAAGATTTCACATGGTATGACGAAGATTTCATATGTTATGTGCATCTGTTGATATTGTCTTAGTTTGACCTGTCTTGGGGTTTCCAGAGGAGCTCAGTTTAGTCTTCCCAGCTTTATCTTCCCTTCTTTTTTCGTTCTGCTCACAGAACCAACACATTAGTCACACTCCTTCTAGACCATTCTAAACTTCCTCACTCCTTCCTAAACCTCAAACAAGTTTCCTGTGGACCAGTCATCTATGGGCCTTATGATGATCTTTCTCTAAATAGCTAGAATATTTCTTTCTTGCTAAAATGGTGATACTATAAAGGGGTGCTGTTGTGTATTATGTTTTGATTTCACTTAAAACTCATGTGTAAGATTTCTGCATGGAAATTGCTTGTATCTTGATGACATTAATAAAGAATTATGGCAAAACCACAGCATTAGGCATTTTTGTTTGTGTTGTGCATAACAGAATGACCACTTCAGGCACGCTTCCTTTTTTATTATGAAAAACATATTGAAAGCAATGGCCAGGAATGCTGACAAGAAAGAGAAAGTTGTATTCAAGTTATTTTGTGGCCTCTGGCCCTCTGACCCCCTTGCCAGCCTGTGCTGAGCCACTGGCATCTTGACCATTTTGATTACTACTGGAGGGAAAAAACCCAAATCCTTTCCTGGTCTTGGAATGGCTCCAAAACAGAGCATATATTCCCTGTGGAAGGTGGCCTGTTTTAGGGGTTTTTTTAAATCCCTGCTAGATTCTGGTTTGCCTTTATTAAAACTCCAGCACAAAGCATTTACTAGCTTTGTCCCTATATTTACAATACCTTTTGACTGAGATGTCGAAGAGCTTTTGAACATATGCTTTAAACAGCGGACAGTCGGCGCTGATGTTTGTTACAAATCTTTTCAGCGGGCCGTGTGGAATCGTTCTAATCCGGGAAGAGCCACTGCCTCGCTGTGTGATCTGACAGAGTGACATATCACTTGACCTCAGCTGCAGCAGCTGTAAAACGAGGTGGCAATACAGAAAAGCGGAGGATGCCTTCCGGCAGAGCTTTCTCGAGCAAATAAGTTTCAAACCCGTGGCTTAGCTTCTTTCTTATTGCTCCAAAAGTCTATGACGAGTTGTAGATCAAAATCAGGTTTTGCAACGTTTCTTTAGCGTTTCTTTTTGACAGCGGGAGGAGTCGGTGTTATGACCCAGTCACGTCAACCACCCATCCGGTCTTTTTTTTTTTTTACCTTTTGTTTTTCTTGCCGGACAGCAGGGCAGAAACGTTTCGGACAAAAGCGTTCCGCCCTTGCCGCCCCCTCCGTGAGGGGCCGCGCGCGGCCGGCGGCCGTTGACCCGCAGAAATGTGGCTCGAGCGCCG